>NC_092170.1:14424837-14442337 GCF_045791955.1 Oncorhynchus clarkii lewisi
TTAATCTACACACAATACCCCATAATATAAATATAATATAAAAAAATGAAGTATTACATTTACATAAGTATTCAGACTCTTTACTCAGTACTTTGTTGAAGCACCTTTTGCAGCGATTACAGTCTTGAGTCTTCTTGGGTATGACTCTACAAGCTTGGCACACCTGTATTTGGGGAGTTTCTCCCGTTCTTCTCTGCAGATCCTCTCAAGCTCTGTCAGGTTGGATCGGAAGCGTTGCTGTACAGCTATTTTCAGGTCTCTCCAGAGATGTTAGATCGGGTTCAAATCCGGGCTCTGGCTGAGCCACTGAAAGACTTTCAGAGACTTATCCCGAAGTCACTCCTGCGTTGTCTTGGCTGTGTGTTTAGGGTTGTTGTCTTGGCTGTGTGCTTAGGGTCGTTGTCCTGTTGGAAGTGAGCCTTTACCCCAGTCTAAGGTCCTGAGCGCTCTGGAGCATGTTTTCATCAAGGATCTCTCTGTACTTTGCTCCGTTCATCTTTCCCTTGACCCTGACTAGTCTCCCAGTCCCTGCTGCTGAAAAACATCCCCACAACATGATTCTGCCACCACTATGCTTCACCATAGGGGTGGTGGCAGGTTTCCTTCAGACGTGACTGTTGGCATTCATGCCTAAAGAGTTAAATCTTTGTTTCATCAGACCAGAGAATCTTGTTTCTCATGGTCTGAGAGTCCTTTAGGTGCCTTTTGGCAAACTCCAAGTGGGCTGTCATGTGCCTTTTACTGAGGAGTGGCTTCCACCTGGCCACTCTACAATAAAGGCCTGATTGGTGGAGTGCTGCAGAAATGGTTGTCCTTCTGGAAGGTTCTCCCATCTCCACAGTGGAACTCTGGAGCTCTGTCAGAGTGACCATCGGGTTCTTGGTAACCTCCCTGTCCAAGGTCCTTCTCCCCAGATTGCTCAGTTTGTGTTCTTGGAGACCATCAAGGGTGCACCGTCATAGGATGCCACCTTTCCAACAAGTCAGTTCGTCAAATTTCTGCCTTGCTAGAGCTGCCCCGGTCAACTATAAGTGCTGTTGTTGTGAAGTGGAAAAGTCTAGGAGCAACAATGGCTCAGCCGCGAAGTGGTAGGCCACAAAAGCTCACAGAACGAGACAGCCGAGTGCTGAAAAATCGTCTGTCCTCGGTTGCAACACTCACTACTGAGTTCCAAATTGCCTCTGGAAGCAACGTCAGCACAAAACTGTTTGTCGGGAGCTTCATGAAATGGGTTTCCATGGCCAATCAGCCGCACACAAGCCTAAGATCATCATACGGAAAGCCAGGCATCGGCTGGAGAGGTGTGAAGCTCGCCGACATTGGACTCTGGAAACACATTCTCTGGAGTGATGAATCCCGCTTTACCATCTGGCAGTCCGACGGATAAATCTGGGTTTGGCTGATACCAGGAGAACCATACCTGCCCCAATGCATAGTGCCAACTGTATAGTTTGGTGGAGGAGAAATAATGGTCTGGGGTGGTTTTTCATGGTTCTGGCAAGGCCCCTTAGTTCCAGTGAAATAAATAATGGTCTGGGGTGGTTTTTCATGGTTCTGGCAAGGCCCCTTAGTTCCAGTGAAATAAATAATGGTCTGGGGTGGTTTTTCATGGTTCTGGCAAGGCCCCTTAGTTCCAGTGAAAGAAAATCTTAACGCCACAGCGTTAAGATTGACATTGTAGACGATTCTGTGCTTCCAACTTTGTAGCAACAGGGAAGACCCTTTCCTGTTTCAGCAAGACAATACCCCCGTGCACAGTGCAAGGTCCATACAAAAATGGGTTGTTGAGATCGGTGTGGAAGAACTTGTATTGGCCTGCACTGACCCTGGATAAGTACGAGGAACATGATACATGTTGAGGTTTATGTTTGCAGATGAAGACTCTCAGAGTCATCCAGTCCTCCTCCCTGAATGCCCTGGATGACGCACATCTGAAGGATCAGTTCAATAATGCTCCATTTAGAGGGTGTGGGAGAGAGAGAGTGAGAAAATGAACGAGCAAGAGAAGGAGAGAAAGAGGGAGAGGAGAGAGCTCAATGTGAGGGTTTGACAAAGAGCCTGCAGGTTGGTTGGGTGTCTCACATGGTGAGGAGTGAGGGAGTTGAGCATCAGTAGAGCCTTTCTAACACAGAGAAAATGTCATAAACTAAAAATAGTGAGAAAACGCAATCATGGGAAGTGTTGCGTGTGTCACAAGGTCTCCTTTCTCAGGGTAGAGAAGAAGAATTTAAGGAGAAAATAAGATCTCTCTCTCTCTCATACGCTTTCTTTCTCTCTCTCGCTCTCTCTCTCGCTCACACTTTCTGTCTCTCTCTCACGCTTTCTTTCTCTCTCTCTCATACACACGCAACACACACCTGGTCACTTGGTTTAAACCAGGCTGTACTGCAGAGAGTATAATGTTGGTTTAAACCAGGCTGTACTGCAGAGTGTTTAATGTTGGTTTAAACCAGGCTGTACTACAGAGAGTTTAATGTTGGTTTAAACCAGGCTGTACTGCAGAGTGTTTAATGTTGGTTTAAACCAGGCTGTACTGCAGAGAGTTTAATGTTGGTTTAAACCAGGCTGTACTGCAGAGTGTTTAATGTTGGTTTAAACCAGGCTGTACTGCAGAGAGTTTAATGTTGGTTTAAACCAGGCTGTACTGCAGAGAGTTTAATGTTGGTTTAAACCAGGCTGTACTGCAGAGAGTTTAATGTTGGTTTAAACCAGGCTGTACTGCAGAGAGTTTAATGTTGGTTTAAACCAGGCTGTACTGCAGAGTGTTTAATGTTGGTTTAAACCAGGCTGTTCTGCAGAGTGTTTAATGTTGGTTTAAACCAGGCTGTTCTACAGAGTGTTTAATGTTGGTTTAAACCAGGCTGTTCTGCAGAGTGTTTAATGTTGGTTTAAACCAGGCTGTTCTTGTCACGACTTCTACCGAAGGTAACTCCTCTCCCTGTTCGGCGTCGCCGGTTTACTAACCACTACCGATCCCTTTTTCTTTTTCTGGTTGTTTTGTCTGTGTTCCTTTTCACACCTGGTTTTCAATTGCTTTGATTTCTGTGGGTATATAGGGCACCTGTTACCTGCCGTAATTCGTGCAGGATTAGACTTGTGTGTATTGCGCTCGATTGTATTTGATGTTTGTTGTTTTTTCGCTATTACGCACGTGTATGTAAAGTGTCAGAACTGTGTTTGTTCCTCCGTGTGTTTGCACGAGTTTCTGATTATTCGAGAGCATAGTTTTGGGATTTTTTTCTGTGCCGTTTGCATTGGTGGACTATATTATTAAACACGCTTCTCAGACATCCCTGCTCTCCTGCGCCTGACTCCTACACCTCTCACCAAGACGCATGTTATCACAGTTCTGCAGAGTGTTTAATGTTGGTTTAAACCAGGCTGCAGCACAAGATGGAGCTACCGTAGGTGGTCTACTTAACACAGTAGCTGCAAACATTAACATTTGAGTCGTTTAGCAGACGCTCTTATCCAGAGCGATTTACAGTTAGTGCAGCACAGCCAGTGCTAGTAGGAAAAGACAAGTGCATCATCCATTTTTTTTAGACTGAGACGTCTTATTTAAGATGCATGGAGTACTCCCTTATTGCCCTCTGTCTGTTCCTCTCTGATACCGCCTGGGCTGGATGATATGCGTCATTAGGCTGCTACTTTCTATCATACTGTGCGAGGTTTAGATAAGACAAGACAAACGTTCCAATAGTCCAAAACACTGTCAAACTCACACAATTAAATGTGCATGTGCATCAGGCGCTCGTCTGTAGAGACATACAGTCAGTGTTGCAGTGTTAACACAGCCATTACCAAGTCACAGGTAGCTCGGATGAGAAGATGACCTCTGTCTATACATAGATCTGTTTTCTCCGGTGAACTTTAAGTTACGATTGAATGCTGAGATGATTGTGGCGTTCGTTGTTGCCGTGTGCTTTTGATGTGTTTAAATGGGTGGCAGTGGAAAAGGGAGGTCTGAGACGGAATAAGAACACGTGAGAATGTTATCAGGAAGAGGAAAAGATAGCATCCCCTCTGCCACCGCAGCAAAATGGAGGCCAGGGAAAAGTCGATAGTTGAGGACGGGTGTTGATGTAAGCAGACATACCAGCCCTTCCAGATAACACTGACTGCTTTCTGCTTTCTCTTCGTGTGTGTGTGTGTGTGTGTGTGTGTGTGTGTGTGTGTGTGTGTGTGTGTGTGTGTGTGTTTGTGTGTGTGTGTGTGTGTGTGTGTGTGTGTGTGTGTGTGTGTGTGTGTGTGTGTGTGTGTGTGTGTTTGTACAAAGATGTATTACTGTAAGACAAAGAGGTGAAATGTGCATCCTAAGTTTGGTTGTTCGGTCTTTTCTAGGCTAAAAAGCACATCATTATCAAAAACATGACAGTGCATCCACAGAGCTGAGCTGTCAATCAATAAGTCTGACCTTTTAACCTTCTAACCAACGTTTAAACTTTGCCCCCAGGACACCCAGGAATGGACTCCTCTGAACTCAACAGAGTTCGCTCTCTCTCTTTCTCTCCCGCCTTTTTTCTGAGTGATGTTGAACTCAGACAACTCTCCCTCCCTCTCTCTCTGCCTCTCTCTTTCCGTCTGTCTCTGGTTCCACCATCAAACGCCTGTTTATGAGCTTTACAGCAAAAACACTCTTTTGATGTTTCCTCTTCTTTTCATGTCTCCTCCTCTCACCGTGGCAGCAGAGTTCACAGGGCTGCCAGACTGTTACTGGAGTACAGCGTGTCAACAGTCCCCCTCTCCTCTCTCTCTCCCTCTCTCTCTCATCTTTAATAGCAAAAGGATTTGGACTAATTAAAGTTTCATTGGGAAATAGTTGTTCTTTCTGTTGGGTTAAAGAAACAGAAACGCTCTCCCATTCATAGGGAGGTTACCTCTGGTCTTTGTTCAATATCAGGAAAACACAGAGGACACAAGAGATGGCAATGGCCTCCAACATTGACCTCTGTTAGACACGTCTTACCTGTTATTTTAGAAACACATTGCCATGGCTGTGATGTAATGTAGGAGTGACACTACCTGTTGAAAGACAATACATAAAACCTGGAATGAAATTTAGACAGTCATGTAAGTCACAAATCAGGATTCTTGAAGAAGTAGCCTATTATCTGCAATGGCAGCCAAATCCCAGTGAATGGAGCTGAATGGAGCTGAATGGAACTGAATGGAGCTGAATGGAACTCTGAATGGTTGGTTCTCACGTGTAGCCGAGGCTTCTTCCTGGTCGCTTTGATTACATAACCTGTGCTGTGTTGTGTTTTATCTCATTCTAGCATTATGCTGGTCTCCTTCATTCGATTAACTTCCTTTCGCTGAGGCTTCAGTTAGTCTCTCCTGTCTTCCTTCCTCTCCACCATAATCACATCCAATTAGAACCCTGTAATTACCTCGTTGCCCAGACAGGCCTGATTGGCTGGTCAAAGAGCCCAAATGGGGGGGGTTACTGTAAGAGGCCTGGAGGCTGATATTTTCTCATTTGTGATTAACCTATCCTATCCTAACCTTAGGTTCAAACCTCATTTACCAAAGGGCTACTGCAAAGCGCTACCTAATGTCCACATCATTTCAAAACTCTGTGACAACCCTGAGGCTACAGACAGGAACAAGTCAAAGAGATCCCGCTACGACCACCGCGGAGTCATCAAATTAGGAAAAGGACAATATATGAGTAAGGTGGAATCATATTACACAGGTTCCAACTTTCACCACATGTGGCAGGGGCGACAGTCCATTACGGATTACAAAGGAAGACCCAACCGTGATCTGCCTAATGAGGCCCAATTCATTTTATGCATGCTTTGACAATAACAACACCGTACTGTGCGTGACAGAGGACTGGGTGATCTCGCTCTCCGAGGCCGACGTGAGTATAGTCTGTAATCAGGTCAAGATTTCCAAGGCCAGGGCACCAGACAGTATTCCAGGTTGCGTTCTCAGAGCATGCGTAAATCAGCTGGCAGTCAAATTCACTGTCATTTTCAACCTCTCCTAGTCTGTATCTCCCACTAACATCATTCCTGTTCTCAAGAACTCTAAGAACTCTAACAACTCTAAGGCGTCATGCCCCAATGACTACTCCCCTGTAGCAAGTAGCTTTTTCATTTATTATTTTTATTTATTTTTTATTTATTTTTACTTATTTCTTATTTTTGTTTCTTGTGTGGTTTTATTCTACTTTATTTTTTGTGCTGCTTTGATATTGATCCGTTGTTGGGTTTGGAGCAACAAGGGGGGGGGGGGAGGGGGGGGATGCTCTATCTTGCCCTCTCACACACACATACAGTATATATATGCACACACACACATGCACACGGTCATACACACACACACAGTATATACGGTGCCTTCGGAAAGTATTCAGACCCCCTTTACTTTTTCCACATTTTGTTAGGTTACAACTTTATTCTAAAATTGATTAAATAAAAAACGTTCCTCATCAATCTACATAAAATACCCCATATTGACAAAGCAAAATACATTTTTTTTAAAATGTTTGTTTATAAAATATAGCAAATAGAATATCTTATTTATATAAGTATTCTGACACTTTGCTATGAGACTCAAAATTGAGGTCAAGTGCATCCTGTTTCCATTGATCATCCTTGAGATGTTTCTACAACTTGATTGGAGTCCACCTGTAGTAACTTCAATAGATTGGACATGATTTTGAAAGGCACACACCTGTCAATATGAGGTCCCACAGTTGATAGTGCATGTCAGAGCAAAAACCAAGCCATGAGGTCGAAGGAATTGTCCGTGGAGCTCCGAGACAGGTTTGTGTCGAGGCACAGATCTGGGGAATGGTACCAAAATATTTCTGCAGCATTGTCGGTCCCCAAGAACACAAACTGAGCAATTGGGGGAGAAGGGTCTTGGTCAGGGAGGTGAACCAGATGGTCACTCAGAGAGCTCCAGAGATCCTCTGTGGAGATGGGAGAACCTTCCAGAAGGACAACCATCTCTGCAGCGCTCCACCAATCAGGCCTTTATGGTAGAGTGGCCAGACAGAAGCCACTCCTCAGTAAAAGGCACATGACAGCCCACTTGAAGTTTGCTAAAAGACACCTAAAGACTCTCAGACCGTGAGAAACAAGATTCTCTGGTCTGATGAATCCAAGATTGATCTCATTGGCCTGAATGCCAAACATGGCACCATGGAGGAAACATGGCACCATCTCTATGGTGAAGCATAGTGGTGGCAGCATCTTGTTGTGGGGATGCTTTTCAGCAGCAGGGACTGGGAGACTAGTCAGGGTCAAGGGAAAGATGAATGGAGCAAAGTACAGAGAGATCCTTGATGAAAATCTGCTCCAGATCACTCAGGACAGACTGGGGTGAAGGTTCACCTTCCAACTGGACAACGACCCTAAGCACACAGCCAAGACAACGCAGGAGTGGCTTCGGGACAAGTGTCTGAATGTCCTTCAGTGGCCCAGCCAGTAATCTCTGCCGAAGGTGCTTCAACATAGTACTGAGGAAAGGGTATGAATACTTATGTAAATGTGATATTTAATTTAATAGTTTTTGCTTTGTCATTTTGGGGTATTGTGTGTAGATTGATGAGGGGAAAACAACTATTTAATCCATTTTAGAATAAGGCTGTAATGTAAAAGTCAAGGGGTCAGAATACTTTCAGAATGCACTGTATACACACACACACACTCGTATGAATGCATACAGACACACTAACATCAGAGGTCCTGGCAGTGATGCTTCTCGTTGGCAGACACCGACTCTCCTTACAAACACACATACACACACATTTCCTCTCTCCTCAGTTAATGACTTCCTGTTGTCCCATCTTGTCCCACTTCAGTGAACAGGGGACGTCTGCCAATCAGTCTGTTGGGGGAATCATTACCTCTCATGTGCTGACACACACACACTCACATCTTCACCCCGCTGATCCTCAACAATGGGGCCCCACAAGGGTGCGTTCTCAGCCCTCTCCTGTACTCCCTGTTCACCCATGACTGTGTGGCCATGCACGCCTACAACTCACTCATCAAGTTTGCAGACAGCGGTAGGCTTGATTACCAACAACGATGAGACGGCCTACAGGGAGGAAGGAGGTGATGGTCCCCGGAGTGTGGTGTCAGGAAAATAACCTCACACTCAACAAAACAACGGAGATGATCGATGGGACAGTAGTGGAGAAGGTGGAAAGTTAAGTTCCTCGGCGTACACATCACAGACAAACTGAAATGGTCCACCCACACAGACAGCATGGTGAAGAACCTCAGGAGGCTGAAGAAATTTGGCTTGTCACCAAAAACACAAACTTTTACAGATGCACAATCGAGAGCCACTTTAATAATAAAAAAATCGGATGTAATAAATGTATCTGTCACGATCGTCATAGTGAGGAGACCAAAGCGCAGCGTGATGTGAATTCATCTTCTATATTTAATGAAGAAAGAACACTAAAACAAACTTACAAAACAACAAACGTGCCACTATATCTAAACAGTGCAGACACAGGCAACTAGACATAGACAATAACCCACGAAATACCCAAAGAAGATGGCTGCTTAAATATGGTTCCCAATCAGAGACAACGATAAACAGCTGCCTCTAATTGAGAACCAATCTAGGCAACCATAGACATACATAAACACCTAGATGGTAAACAACCCCATAAACCTATAAAACCCCTAGACAGTACCAAAACATATACATCACCCATGTCACACCCTGACCTAACCAAAATATATAAAGAAAACAAAGAATACTCAGTTCAGGGCGTGACAGTATCACAAGTCACTTTAAACAATGCCACTTTATATCATGTTTACATACCCTACATTACTAATTTCATATGTATGTACTGTACTCTATACCATCTACTGCATCTGCATATGTTTTTCGGCCATCGCTCATCCATATATTTATATGTACATATTCTTATTCATTCCTTTACACTTGTGTATAAGGTAGTTGTTGTGAAATTGTTAGATTACTTGTTAGATATTACTGCACGGTCGGAACTAGAAGCACAAGCATTTCGCTACACTCGCATTAACATCTGCTAACCACGTGTATGTGACCAATAAAATTGGATTTGATTTGACAGACACACAAATGAGGACGATTGCAGTTCAGAAACACTTCAAGGGCCCTGTCATTGATATCCCTGCCTTAAAGGAGAGAAGAGAGGTATTCACTTTTCCATTTTAAGAACTGCCTGGGTCAGAATACATGTTTTGTCTCCAAATAAGGCCACAAGCCCTTTGCTGTGTAATAACTAACCCTACTAACCTCACACACACGCACACTCTGTTAGACAGCCACAATATGGATTCTGAAGTATGGCTGCAAACCACTATGTGAGCTTGATCAATAGATGTCAGGGAAGGGTGAGGTGTTTCTGTCTCTCTCTCTCTTTCTGTGTGTGTGTGTGTGTGTGTCACGACTGTCTATGTCCTCCTCATCTGACGAGGAGAAGTGAGAAGGATCGGAGGACCAAAATGCAGCGTGGTATGTGTTCATCGTGAATTTTAATAAACAGAGAACACTCAACAAACTATAGAAAACAATAAACGCCGGTGACGCTATATAAGAACTGTGCTGACACAAGCAACTGACATAGACAATCACCCACAACCCACAATGACAAAACAGGCTACCTAAATATGGTTCCCAATCAGAGACAATGACTAACACCTGCCTCTGATTGAGAACCATATCAGGCCAAACACAGAAACAGACAAACTAGACATACAACATAGCATGCACACTCAGATCACACCCTGATCAAACAAAACATATAAACATACAAAGCAAACTATGGTCAGGGCGTGACAGTGTGTGTGTGTGTGTGTGTGTGTGTGTGTGTGTGTGTGTGTGTGTGTGTGTGTGTGTGTGTGTGTGTGTGCACAACCTCCATGATCTACCCCTCCCTCCATCCATCATCATCCTCCTTAGCTAATGAAGGTGGGAGAAAAGACTCATTAAACCAACTCACGATCCCAGCACTGGACAGAATGAACCAGGAGAGGAGGAGAGAAGGAGAAAAGGGAAGAGAGATTAAGGAAGGGAGAGAGAGAGAGATAAATTGAGAGAGAGGCGGAGATGGAGGAACACATGGGAAAGAGAGAGGGTGAGATAGAAAGACGACAAGAAAGTTTGGAGAGAGGAGAGAGGGATAGATTGATGATTCCTCAAAGGCCATCGGAGAGCATGAATGATCGTTTCATTTGCGCTCTCCTCCGTGAAAAATTGATTATTCGGCCAGATTTGCCTTTTCATGTGGAGTTTTTCTGTTTGGCTGCCAAGTCTCTCTGTTTGGCCTAAAGCCTAAAGCCCTGTCCTTTTCTGTGTGAAGAGTTACTAAGCTGTACTGTGTGACAAGCTAGCCACAGCCGTCTGCTCCTCAGGAGAGCTGAACGCTACAGTTATCTTCCATTCCTCTCTTCTTTCATTTGATCTGTATCCATCCAACCAACTCCTCTTTCCTTCTCTCATTTTACCATACCTACCCTGGCATTCTTCTTTTGCCTGATTATTTTACTCTTCATTCATGTGAACACATCTTCCATTCCTTTCATTCTACCATGCCCATATCTCACCCCTCAGCCCTCTCGGCCCTCTGCTCCTCTGACGTTAACATTTGAAAGAGTGTTTAAGTATTTCTGCTGGGCCATAGACGTGGCTGGCGCTGTTTGGCGTGTGGTTGTTGTTTTGGGTGAAGGCACAGGGCTGTGTATGTCTCTATGTCCCTGGATGTCTCTGTGTGACTGTGTGTACCCCTTTATGTCTGTGTATGTAGCACTGCAGGATTATCCCCTGGTTAAGACCCTGTGTCTGACTGAACAGGCCTGTCTGCCGCCTGCAGATTACCCAGCAGCACGGAGAACAAAACACACGCTCTGGGAAGAGGTAGGCCAGAACACCAGACAGAAGAAAGAGGGGAGGAGGATGGGTGGAATGAGAGGAGAAAGTGGGGAGATGAAGGGAATAATAGAAGATGAGGGGTTAGATGAGGTAAATGGAGACGAGAGAAGGGATATGGTAGAATGAAATAATGAATTAAAATAGAGGTAGCAAAATGAATAGGCTAGGTGTAACGAGAACAAGGCAAATTAATGATATGGTGAAGTAGAGGGGGACGAAATGTTAGAGATGAGGAAATAAAGAGGAGAACAGAGGAGCTGAAGTGAAAGAGGGATGGATGAAAGGGTAGAAGGTCAGAGATTGGGGAGAGTTATCTATGAGACACCAGAGTCAGGGTGGTTGAGCTGTGACTGCTACAGAGAGAGACAGCTTTCACCAGACAGTCAATTCTGCCTCCATTCCCTTAATAGTACCATGAACAATTGTCAAATTAAACCCCACTAACACACCACTATCTCTCTGCTACATACTCACTCACCCTCCCACCAAAACACCGCCTATAATATGACTGTGGCCACATGCCCATCAATAACATGTACACACACACACACACTCTTACAAGCACAAACACACATGTACCCTTACTATATGCTCCCTTATGTTTGTGGTAGACTGTTGGCCTAGTGCGTGTACACACACACACACACACACACACACGCACACGCACGCACACACACGCACACACACACACACACACACACACACACACACACACATCCATCCATCCATCCAACAGTAGCATGACACACCCTCCCTGGTGCATCCCTGTTCTTACTTGTGGCCAGCAGGTGTCACATCAGAGGTGACTTGGCACATACAGTGCTGTTGGCAGCAGTCCAGCCTGTCACCTCCACCACATACACACACACACACACACACACACACAGCTGCTCTCCTGCCTCACTTTCTCCGACAGCCTGGCTCCTCCTTCCTTCCCGCACCCATACACACACATACACACCTATACACACACCCATACACACCTATACACACACTCATACACACCTATACACACACATACACACCTATACACACACACATACACACCTATACACACACACACATACATACACACCTATACACACACACACACATGCACACCTATACACACACGTACACACCTATACACACACGTACACACCTAAACACGTACATACACACCTATACACACACATACACACCGATACACACATGCACCCTGGTAATTTAACAGCAGATATACTTGTCCATCTCTGGCCTCCCATTATGGGTGAAAGAGAGGTATTAGGGGTAGCCGGCTGCCAAGTTAAGGGTACATAGTTTGCCACGAGTGTTAGAAGAGAAGAGAGCTAGTTCCCTTTCCATCTCTCTCTCTCTCTCCACATTGGATCTGTGCCTAGACGACACTGAGTTAATCCATGCCTTTAATTTGCTCTAATCAGAACAGTGACATCCCCTCTTTATTCCTGTGTCCTGGAGAGTGTGTGTGTGGGCGAGCGCAGGCGTGTGTTTGTGGTTGGTGTTTGCGTGCCTGCGTGGTCTGTGTGTGTGCCTATGTCTGTCTGTCTGTCCCAGTGTCTGTGTTTTGGGTGTACACACAGAGACACAGACACACTGGGTGTCGGATCCCTATAGGGTCTCACCCACTGGGAAGAAGTAGGTAAGTGGGCCTGTCCATTAGTGTTAAGATGTTTAGAGAACAGAGGGAGGGGTGTCAGGGGAGGGTACTGTCATGACGTTGCCCTCTTTGGGTACAGCAAGCCCGTCCCCCTCTCTCTGTCTCCTACACTCAGGCTGCTGCGACCTCAGGTCGTAAATTCCTGGAGGAGATTATCTCCTCATGGCCACAGTATAGAGAGAGAGTGAAGTTTTCATAGAGAGAACAAAGGAATTTCTTCCACCTCACAGAACTTGAGGTCCAAACAACATTTATGTTCTGGAGAAGGTATAAAAGATCGGTGAAGAATCCAGCTACGAACTGGTCCGTTTAGTACAATTTTGTGAAACTCATGAGAGACAATACGGCCACATTACCATACCGCTGTTTATACAGTATAATAGCCTCAGTTATGAGGCTTGCATCTAATTGCTGTACAGGATGAATGAGGAAAGATTAAACTATTTGTGAAATGATGGAATGCTATGTAATGATGTAATGTGAGAGAATTGTATTTCTGTGTAACGTTTCACTTAAGTCACTGGCACTCCCCCATGAACACAGTCAGGACTTGGCATCATGAGACAGCCTTTTTCTGCTCTTCCGAAAGAAACCCCCACCATGAGAATTTCTCAACAGACCATGTTTCTCTCAATTACGAGAGGACAAAGATTGCAGACCAGCTTACCTCGATAAATAGAGGGCCAAGGTTTGAGACCAGACTGCTGAATCTTTTAACCATCCCACGTGGTTAAACTCTTAGACTATCGATACTGACAGAATAAGAACAAGTCTTTGATATTAATTACTAGTCTGCAGCTAGGAATTCGGTATCATTGAACGTGAAGACCGACAACCGCCGAAACTTCTATCTATAACGACATGAATGAATGTCACTCTGAACCATCCATTCTAACCACGACAGAGAGAGAGAGAGGACAAACTCTCCAACAGAAACAAACTTTTCAACAGAGATCCCGGCGACACACTGAGCGTAAATATATATATTGATTGCAATTATTGCAGAATGAGTGAGCGTTCATGTGCAAAGGATTAGCATTTCAATTGTTATAATTATCAACTGTGTGTTGTCTTATCTCAGTTGACCCCCACTTCTCTTTTTGTACACCAAGCCGCGATACCAGTTTATCCCTCTAGGGAAACACCGTTATAATTGGCTTGTAACTATCTACTGTTTGTTTATGCATTTCTGTGAATTACTTAGTTTGAAAATAAATGATTTAAGACAATTGATGTCAGGATGACTCATGGTGAAGACGGGGTTCGTGCAGATAACCAACAATTTACGACGTTTGGAATGAGACTAACGTGAGGTAAAATAAAGAATAAGTCATTAATCAGAAGACTATTGATCAGATATTAAAATATCTGAAAAGTTATATTAGGAAAATTATAACTTTGTAATCTGAATATTTTCCTTGGTGCCCCGACTTCCTAGTTAATTACATTTGCCTGATTAGTTAATCACGAAATGCTAATTACAGAGAATCTTTGATAAAAAAAACTAAAAGTCTTCAGTTAATGATAGTAACGACACAACAGTACTGAGAAGTTAACCAGGAGAGCATGAAGAGGAAATCCTGCTGACTGAAGGACTGGCAAGGAAAGGAAGAGAGGGGGTTGGGGCTGAGGGAGAGAGGGGGGTGGGGCTGAGGGAGAGAGGGGGGTGGGGCTGAGGGAGAGAGGGGGGTGGGGCTGAGGAAGAGAGGGGGGTGGGGCTGAGGGAGAGAGGGGGGTGGGGCTGAGGAAGAGAGGGGGGTGGGGCTGAGGGAGAGAGGGGGGTGGGGCTGAGGGAGAGAGGGGGGTGGGGCTGAGGGAGAGAGGGGGGTGGGGCTGAGGAAGAGAGGGGGGTGGGGCTGAGGGAGAGAGGGGGGTGGGGCTGAGGGAGAGAGGGGGGTGGGGCTGAGGGAGAGAGGGGGGTGGGGCTGAGGGAGAGAGGGGGGTGGGGCTGAGGGAGAGAGGGGGCGGACCCATCTTGGGTTGCAGGTTTAGATCAGGTGGGGTCTACTAAGTTCTGTCTGAGTCGGGGAGCCTGGTCGACGCTGAGAGGAAGTAGACCATGAGACAACCGCTGCGTGAAACCATGGTGACCGCCAGGAACAAGCTAGGGCAATCGCCAGGGTGATTACCCGTAACAACTGTAGTCGTGCTAGGGCCGGTTAGTCCATCATGAGCTGTTATGCTTAATGATCACATGTTAAGTCATGGTACTGATTCTGGATCAGTATGCTCTTAATAATCTTAATAACGGGGTTGTTACTACGCTGAATACCTGGGATACGACTGCAGAGGAAATGTAGTGGTTAGATCTGTCTCTCTCTTTCTCCCTCCCTCTCTCTCGCTTTCTTTCTTTCTTCATCTCTCTCTCTCTCCCTCCCTCTTTCTCTGTCTTGATGGACACATATTTTCGTCAGCGTTCCCTCTCTAACACTATACCTGTGATGGTCCTCGCTCTCCTTTCTCCACTCCTGAATCTCTTGTTAGTTTTTTGTTTGAAGGGCCAGGTCTGTAGGTCTGCAGGTCTGTAGGTCTGTAGTTGTTCTTTGTCTCTGACATTGCTACTACTTCTACTGGCGGACACACACACACACACACACACACACACACACTGTACACACACACACATACTGTACACACACACACACACACAGTGTACACACACAAACACACTGTACACACACACACACACACACACACACACACACACACACACACACACACACACACACACACACACAAACACACACACACACATACTGTACACACACACACACACACACAAACACACTGTACACACACACACATACTGTACACACACACACACACACACACACACACTGTACACACATACTGTACACACACACACACACATACTGTACACACACACACACACACACACATACTATACACATACTATACACACACACATCCCTACTGTACACACACACACGCACACAAACACACACACACACACACACACACACACACACACATACACACACATACTGTACACACACACACATACTATACACATACTGTACACACACACATCCCTACTGTACACACACACACACACATACTGTACACACACACACACGTACTATACACACACACATCCCTACTCTACACACACACACACAACACACACACACACATAACTCATTCACAGACCTATTGTCCAAATCTCTGCAATTTAACAGCAGGAAATAACAGTGTCAGAGGAGAGTGAGGCTTTGAGTTGTGGAGATACTGTATGGAGTATGGATGAAGAATGTACCTGTTAGCTGTGTAGTGGAGCTGGAGAAGTAAAGAGACATGGTGAGAGAGAGAGAGATTTCTTCTCTGGTGTTGATGGTGAATACCAATGATCTTTGGTCCAGATCAAAGTACAGGCTTCTCTCCTCTCCCCCTCTTCCATCCCCACTCATTCCATCCTCTCATCTCCCCGCTCCTCTCCTCCTCATCTCTCACCCTCCCCCCTTCTTCCTCTCCCATTTATTCTTCTCTTCCTCCTCCTCTCTCCTCTGTTCTTCAGTTCTTGGCCAGGGTGAGGGATGGTGTACATGGCCCAGCTATCTCCAAATAGCCCATAAATCACTGGGCTTGGCACGGCCTGGAGAGTGAGGTCCAGACAGGGCAGAACTATTAACACAGGGGCACTACTCTCCCTCTCCCCTGCCTTTTCTCCCTCTCCTCCTCTCCTCCTATGCTTGTTTTTTCTCCCTCTCTTACTTCTTTTTGGTCCTCTCTCACTCCTGTCTGTGTCAGGGCAGGGCTATTACCACAGGGGGTGCACCTTGCATCTCTTCTCTCACTCCTGTCTGTGTCAGGGCAGGGCTATTACCACAGGGGGTGCACCTTGCATCTCTTCTCTCACTCCTGTCTGTGTCAGGGCAGGGCTATTACCACAGGGGGTGCATCTTGCATCTCTTCTCTCACTCCTGTCTGTGTCAGGGCAGGGCTATTACCACAGGGGGTGCACCTTGCATCTCTTCTCTCACTCCTGTCTGTGTCAGGGCAGGGCTATTACCACAGGGGGTGCACCTTGCATCTCTTCTCTCACTCCTGTCTGTGTCAGGGCAGGGCTATTACCACAGGGGGTGCACCTTGCATCTCTTCTCTCACTCCCCTACTTCACCTTTTCTCTTTTATTTTATCACCCTCCCTTACACCTGTCCTCTCTCCTCCCTCACTCCTTCCCTATCTTCCCCTGGAGACCTCCACATACAGCTTTTGATTGAACAGTCTTATGTCACTCTCATTCCTTATCAGAGACAGGCAGACCCACTGGGCCATACACACACCTGTCTGCCCAGGGGACTCTGAGCACTGAAATTCCAAGGATAGTTTTCCCATTAGTTCCATAGGAGAGGGATTGGAATAGAACCGAGAAATAGCTGTGGTCTGTACAGCACGGAATTTCAAATGAACCCTAAATTGCTCCCAAGAAACAACCTCATAATGATTGACAGCTAAGTCTTGTTTATACTGGATCCCCAATTCTAAACCACACAAAAGCATGGCTGGCGTTGGCGAGGCAAACAAACGTGTTTATGCTCGCCGGCTATTGAAAAAGCAGCAGTCAAGTGAAAACATTCTGTCACCATGATGCATGGTTTTCATTTATCCCTTCACTGAATGGCATTGTACTCACGTAGTGCTATTTATTGGTCCTAAATGCCTTTCTATACGAGGAGAGTATTTTCAGGTTACAATGCTAAAGCAGGTTTTCTCCCCTCTGTTAATCCGTGTGTGGGTGGGGAACGGGGAGTCATAATGCCATGCTGTTATTGAGCTGTAATCCCTCTCTCTCTCCCTCCATTTCCCCTATTTAAAAAAGATAGAAGGGATGAGGGAATTCACCTCCCTGGAATGGGTCATTTTTAGGATAAGGATCCAGCATTACACACATTAAAGGGGCTATAAAACGGAAGGAGAAATGAA
>NC_092170.1:14447337-14459837 GCF_045791955.1 Oncorhynchus clarkii lewisi
TAACACACAATAACAAACAATGCTTCATGTTTTCTTCATGCCACATTACTCCGGAGAACAACAGTAATGAATGTAGAGAAAATAATTTATCTTTCTACATTATTTGTCTGATGTTTAAGTGATCTGAGGAGGTTGGAGAGAACTGCTTTCCGTATCTCAGCTCCCAGGCAGATTGAATTCCCGTCTCATTAGTTCATATTTTCCACTCTTTTGTTTCTCTTGTATTGAAATGTGGCATCGAAGCACTCTGCATGTCTGTGTGTGTGAATGCAAAAACTGGCAAAGTTTGCGGCGGATGCCAAACCTGCCTGCCAAGCCAAGCAGGCGCCTCAGGCATGCCAATCCACCGTGAGTAGATACACCGTGAGACGGCCTGATGTGTCAGACACTCCCCAATTATTCACTAATACAGCACAGAGAAGGAGGGATGGTAGAGATAGCAGAGAGAAGGATGAGTGGAGAAGTGTGGGGCAGACAGGAACAGGGAGAGTAGTAGATAAGAGGGAGGGGAGGAGAGAGAAAGTGGAGAGCTGGGATGAGTATAAATAAGGGAATGAGAAACATCTTGAGCTGCACTGAAGCTGCTATATCTCTTGAATTGAAAAGATAAACATACAGACATCAGTATAGTGGAGGAGAACCAGCCAGGTCATTCTAACTAGATTATCACTTAACATTCTCCTCTCTGTCTCCAGCCCAGTCCGTTTCTTCCCCTAGTGGAGAAACAGTGGTAATATCAGCCTCTGCACCTGGACTGTTACACCTGCGCTCTTCACTCTTTGTTGGCAGGGCTGCTATTAGGTTACATTAGAGTATTGAGTTGTGCATTAAACAACATGTACAGCATCCCATCTCTCTTCTACTTGTCATAGAGTTGTCTTTATTGGTGGAACACATAGCAGTGAGATGGACAGAAAGTCCTGGAGTCTGGGTTAGTCGGCAGAACAGAGTAGAACGTACTGCATTGTCTCTGACACACACACACACTCCCCTTATGAATGTGAACAATGTTAACTCCTACTCTGTGGTCCTATCACTAGCTGAGAATTGCAAGCCTCTGTTAGACTTAAAACTGTCTCTGCCTCTCTCCCTCAGTAATTGATTCCCTCTCTCTCACACACACACACACACACACACACACACACACACACACACACACACGCACAAGTACACGTACACACTCATGTTCGTACACTCACACCCTCTGATCTGATTCTGTCACTGGAGCAAAGTTGGAAGTGGAGTTTGAAACATAGACTTTCCAGTAAATTGGTCTTCAGGTTCTTATGGGCTCAAGTGCCTTAGAATAGGAGCTAGAGTATTTCAGACACCTATCACAACTCTAGAAATGTCAAGTTATACTTAGAAGACCTGCGTAGGCTACAGTACTGGGCTGTAGTTCTCTGGCCAGATTATCCAAATATTCTATCAAATTGAACTATATTAGGTAGAGATTTGATTTCAGAGGGAGAAGTTAGACACACGCAAAGCTCTGTTGTGGTAGTCAGGTCTGCTTTACTCATTCAGTAACTCTAGAATGGAGAGGCTGTAAGGTTGCCTGTAATGTCGAACACACAGTAGCAGGATCTATGAACCTGCTGTAGCATTCCAGCCAAGCCACTTTATAACATTGTGTGCGTGTTTCGTGTGTGCGTGAGTGTGTGTGTGTGCATTGCTGCGTCTGTGGGTGTTTGGAAGAGAGTCTGACACAACATTGCTCAAGCTCAAATTACCCAGCAGCTGCCATCCCAAGTCACCCTGCTGTCAAAACATACCCCTGACTGGGGACATCTCAAACACACACAGACACACACTCCTCGAAATCCCTTCTTCTCTTACACACACACTAGCCTCTCTGAGGTTGTTACGGTGAGTGAATGAGGACCCAAAAGCGAACTAACTTAAACAGAGCTTCTTTAATAACCAAACATAGGTAGGCTCAGATAGACCGGCAGATTCCGACAGGACAGGACAAGGTTACAGCAAACATGACGATAGTCTGGCTCAGGCATGAAACACAACAAACAAGAATCCGACAAGGACAGGAACAGAAACAGAGAGAGATATAGGGACCTAATCAGAGGGAAAAATGGAACAGGTGGGAAACGGGGTGAATGGGTAGTTAGAGGAGACAAGGAACAGCTGGGGGAAAGCGGGGGAGAAAAGGTAACCTAACAACGACCAGCAGAGGGAGACAGGGTGAAGGGAAAGGACAGAGACAAGACACAACATGACAGTACATGACAGTACCCCCCCACTCACCGAGCGCCTCCTGGCGCACTCGAGGAGGAAACCTGGCGGCAACGGAGGAAATCCTCGATCAGCGCACGGTCCAGCACGTCCCGAGAGGGAACCCAACTCCTCTCCTCAGGACCGTACCCCTCCCAATCTACGAGGTACTGGTGACCACGGCCCCGAGGACGCATGTCCAAAATTCTACGGACCCTGTAGATGGGTGCGCCCTCGACAAGGATGGGGGGGGGGGGGGGAAGACGAGCGGGGGCGCGAAGGACGGGCTTGATGCAGGAGACATGGAAGACCGGGTGGACGCGACGAAGGTATCGCGGAAGAAGAAGTCGAACTGCGACAGGATTAATGACCCGAGAAATACGGAACGGACCAATGAACCGCGGGGTCAACTTGCGAGAAGCCGTCTTAAGGGGAAGGTTCTGAGTGGAGAGCCAAACTCTCTGACCGCGACAATATCTAGGACTCTTAGTTCTACGCTTATTAGCAGCCCTCACAGTCTGCGTCCTATAACGGCAAAGTGCAGACCTGACCCTCTTCCAGGTGCGCTCGCAACGTTGGACAAAAGCCTGAGCGGAGGGGACGCTGGACTCGGCGAACTGAGATGAGAACAGCGGAGGCTGGTACCCGAGGCTACTCTGAAAAGGAGATAGCCCGGTCGCAGACGAAGGAAGCGAGTTGTGGGCGTATTCTGCCCAGGGGAGCTGTTCTGAC
The DNA here is from genome assembly GCF_045791955.1 of Oncorhynchus clarkii lewisi. Classification (NCBI taxonomy): domain Eukaryota; kingdom Metazoa; phylum Chordata; class Actinopteri; order Salmoniformes; family Salmonidae; genus Oncorhynchus; species Oncorhynchus clarkii. The sequence continues at coordinate 14,450,299 of NC_092170.1, forward strand.
CAAGACGCAGGGTTACGAAAAGAAAGACTGCGTAAGATGCGACCAATAGTCTGATTGGCCCGTTCTGCTTGACCGTTAGACTGGGGGTGAAAGCCGGAAGAGAGACTGACGGAAGCCCCAATCAAACGGCAAAACTCCCTCCAAAATTGAGACGTGAATTGCGGACCTCTGTCCGAAACGACGTCTGACGGAAGGCCATGAATTCTGAAAACATTCTCGATGATGATTTGTGCCGTCTCTTTAGCAGAAGGAAGCTTAGCAAGGGGAATGAAATGAGCCGCCTTAGAGAACCTATCGACAACCGTAAGAATAACAGTCTTCCCCGCTGACGAAGGCAGTCCGGTGACAAAATCTAAGGCGATGTGAGACCACGGTCGAGAGGGAATAGGAAGCGGCCTGAGACGGCCGGCAGGAGGAGAGTTACCGGACTTAGTCTGCGCGCAGACCGAACAAGCAGCCACGAAACGACGCGTGTCATGCTCCCGGGTGGGCCACCAAAAACGCTGGCGAATGGAAGCAAGCGTACCCCGAACGCCAGGGTGGCCGGCTAACTTGGCAGAGTGAGCCCACTGAAGAACGGCCAGACGAGTAGGAACGGGAACGAAAAGAAGGTTCCTAGGACAAGCGCGCGGCGACGGAGTGTGAGTGAGCGCTTGTTTTACCTGCCTCTCAATTCCCCAGACAGTCAACCCGACAACACGCCCCTCAGGGAGAATCCCCTCGGGGTCAGTGGAGGCTACTGAAGAACTGAAGAGACGAGACAAAGCATCAGGCTTGGTGTTCTTAGAGCCCGGACGATAAGAAATCACGAACTCGAAACGAGCGAAAAACAGCGCCCAACGCGCCTGACGCGCATTAAGTCGTTTGGCAGAACGGATGTACTCAAGGTTCCTATGGTCAGTCCAAACGACAAAAGGAACGGTCGCCCCCTCCAACCACTGTCGCCATTCGCCTAGGGCTAACCGGATGGCGAGCAGTTCGCGGTTACCCACATCATAGTTACGTTCCGACGGCGACAGGCGATGAGAAAAATACGCGCATGGGTGGACCTTGTCGTCAGAGAGGGAGCGCTGAGAAAGGATGGCTCCCACGCCCACCTCTGACGCGTCAACCTCGACAACGAACTGTCTAGAGACGTCAGGTGTAACAAGGATAGGAGCGGATGTAAAACGATTCTTGAGGAGATCAAAAGCTCCCTGGGCGGAAACGGACCACTTAAAGCACGTCTTGACAGAAGTAAGGGCTGTGAGAGGAGCTGCCACCTGACCGAAATTACGGATGAAACGACGATAGAAGTTCGCGAAGCCGAGAAAGCGCTGCAGCTCGACGCGTGACTTAGGGACGGGCCAATCAATGACAGCTTGGACCTTAGCGGGATCCATCTTAATGCCTTCAGCGGAAATAACAGAACCGAGAAATGTGACGGAGGAGGCATGAAAAGTGCACTTCTCAGCCTTCACAAAAAGACAATTCTCTAAAAGGCGCTGGAGGACACGTCGAACGTGCTGAACATGAATCTGGAGTGACGGTGAAAAAATCAGGATATCGTCAAGGTAAACGAAAACAAAGATGTTCAGCATGTCTCTCAGGACATCATTGACTAATGCCTGAAAGACAGCTGGAGCGTTAGCGAGGCCGAAAGGAAGAACCCGGTATTCAAAGTGCCCTAACGGAGTGTTAAACGCCGTCTTCCACTCGTCCCCCTCCCTGATGCGCACGAGATGGTAAGCGTTACGAAGGTCCAACTTAGTGAAAAACCTGGCTCCCTGCAGGATCTCGAAGGCTGAAGACATAAGAGGAAGCGGATAACGATTCTTCACTGTTATGTCATTCAGCCCTCGATAATCTATGCAGGGGCGCAGAGACCCGTCCTTCTTCTTGACAAAAAAAAACCCCGCTCCGGCGGGAGAGGAGGAGGGGACTATGGTACCGGCGTCAAGAGCTACAGACAAATAATCTTCGAGAGCCTTACGTTCGGGAGCCGACAGAGAGTATAGTCTACCCCGGGGGGGGGTGGTTCCCGGAAGGAGATCAATACTACAATCATACGACCGGTGTGGAGGAAGAGAGGTGGCCCTGGACCGACTGAACACCGTGCGCAGATCGTGATATTCCTCCGGCACCCCTGTCAAATCACCAGGCTCCTCCTGTGAAGAAGAGACAGAGGAAACAGGAGGGATAGCAGACATTAAACATTTCACATGACAAGAGACGTTCCAGGAGAGGATAGAATTACTAGACCAATTAATGGAAGGATTATGACAAACTAGCCAGGGATGGCCCAAAACAACAGGTGTAAAAGGTGAACGAAAAATTAAAAAAGAAATGGTTTCACTATGATTACCAGAAACAGTGAGGGTTAAAGGTAGCGTCTCACGCTGAATCCTGGGGAGAGGACTACCATCCAGGGCGAACAAGGCCGTGGGCTCCTTTAACTGTCTGAGAGGAATGTCATGTTCCCGAGCCCAGGTCTCGTCCATAAAACAGCCCTCCGCCCCAGAGTCTATTAAGGCACTGCAGGAAGCTGACGAACCGGTCCAGCGTAGATGGACCGACAAGGTAGTGCAGGATCTTGAAGGAGAGACAGGAGTAGTAGCGCTCACCAGTAGCCCTCCGCTTACTGACGAGCTCTGGCCTTTTACTGGACATGAAGTGACAAAATGACCAGCGGAACCGCAATAGAGACAGAGGCGGTTGGTGATTCTCCGTTCCCTCTCCTTAGTCGAGATGCGGATACCTCCCAGCTGCATGGGCTCAGCACCCGAGCCGGCAGAGGAAGATGGTAGTGATGCGGAGAGGGAGGCGACGGAGAGCGCGAGCTCCTTTCCACGAGCTCGGTGACGAAGATCAACCCGTCGCTCAATGCGAATAGCGAGTTCAATCAAGGAATCCACGCTGGAAGGAACCTCCCGGGAGAGAATCTCATCCTTTACCTCTGCGCGGAAACCCTCCAGAAGACGAGCGAGCAAGGCCGGCTCGTTCCAGCCACTGGAGACAGCAAGAGTGCGAAACTCAATAGAGTAGTCTGTTATGGATCGATTGCCTTGACATAGGGAAGACAGGGCCCTGGAAGCCTCCTCCCCAAAAACAGATCGATCAAAAACCCGTATCATCTCCTCCTTAAAGTCCTGATACTGGTTAGTACACTCAGCCCTTGCCTCCCAGATTGCCGTGCCCCACTCACGAGCCCGTCCAATAAGGAGAGATATGACGTAGGCGACACGAGCAGTGCTCCTGGAGTAAGTGTTGGGCTGGAGAGAAAACACAATATCACACTGGGTGAGGAACGAGCGGCATTCAGTGGGCTCCCCAGAGTAACACGGCGGGTTATTGATTCTGGGCTCCGGAGATTCGAAAGCCCTGGAAGTGGCCGGTGGATCGAGGCGGAGATGGTGAACCTGTTCTGTGAGGTTGGAGACTTGGGTGGCCAGGGTCTCAACGGCATGTCGAGCAGCAGACAATTCCTGCTCGTGTCTGCCTAGCATCGCTCCCTGGATCTCGACGGCTGAGTGGAGAGGATCCGAAGTCGCTGGGTCCATTCTTGGTCGGATTCTTCTGTTACGGGGTCGGATTCTTCTGTTACGGTGAGTGAATGAGGACCCAAAAGCGAACTAACTTAAACAGAGCTTCTTTAATAACCAAACATAGGTAGGCTCAGATAGACCGGCAGATTCCGACAGGACAGGACAAGGTTACAGCAAACATGACGATAGTCTGGCTCAGGCATGAAACACAACAAACAAGAATCCGACAAGGACAGGAACAGAAACAGAGAGAGATATAGGGACCTAATCAGAGGGAAAAATGGAACAGGTGGGAAACGGGGTGAATGGGTAGTTAGAGGAGACAAGGAACAGCTGGGGGAAAGCGGGGGAGAAAAGGTAACCTAACAACGACCAGCAGAGGGAGACAGGGTGAAGGGAAAGGACAGAGACAAGACACAACATGACAGTACATGACAGAGGTATCCTTCGGACAGCGGCCCCTGCCCACGGCAGTTTTAGGGAAATTAATGAGCACTTATTATTCTGCATCACCTTCCTGTGTGCTGCGGCCCCAGGGAAGACCAGATTAACACACAGAGATGGAGATCGCTCAATCACCATGGTTACGCAGATGGGCCCCAGAGAGAGGCTGGCCAACGCCAAGGTTGGACGAGAGACGCGCACACACACACGCGCAAATAAAAACACACACTCTTTCTTGTTTGGTAATGTCTGCTTGAGTGGGTTTGTCGTTCCACTTTTTCTGTCTTGTGATATTCGTGAAGGTGATTTCAACAAGTGGAGAGCTGGGACAGTATGTGTGTGTGTGTGTGTGTGTGTGTGTGTGGGGGGGGGGGGTTGGGGGGGGGGAGTGTATGTGAGGGTCGCTCCTTCAAAAGACAGCCCGTTTGCTACCGCTAACCTGCCACCATTCTGTATATCTATCTGTACCTTTATGACACATACCATCTGGACTACAACAGCACTGCAGATAGAAAGCCCCTCTCTCCTCTACAAAGTTTCATCAGGGAATACAAAACAGCAATAGTCTTTTTTTTAAGCGTTTCCTGAACTAACACTCAAACTTGACTTTCCCCCCTACAAGATCTGACTTTCCCCCCCTACTAGATCTGACTTTACCCCCCTACTAGATCCGACTTTCCCCCCCTACTAGATCTGACTTTCCCCCCCTACTAGATCTGACTTTCCCCCCCTACTAGATCTGACTTTGCTGAAAGCTACTTTGAGGAAAATGTACTTACTATGACTGTGATATGTGGTTGTCCCACCTAGCTATCTTAAGATGAATGCACTAAGTCACTCTGGAGAATCTGCTAAAGGACTGAAATGTAAATTAATAGAGATATCACGAAAGTGAAATACTCCCCAGCTATATAGCATGGACTGTATATGGTTCATATCTGCGGAGACAGACCAGGAATATATCATTTTGAAGACTTTGTGTGTGAGCGAGAGAGATAGAGTGGGAGAGAGAGAGAGAGAGAGAGAGAGAGAGTGTGTGTGTGTGTGTGTGTGTGTGTGTGTGTGTGTGTGTGTGTGTGTGTACGCGTGTGGTATTACTTTGCTATCTCGTTCTCTCACCTCTGTTACACCCACAGGGCTCGCTCTCTCTCTCTGCGTCCGTTGTGTCTCAGGGGCATGCGTTGTCATCCCTCCCCTCTCTCAGGGATCTCCAGCCTGACAACCGTGTAACTTGTCCTCCCTGGGGGGCTCGGGGCTTGGCTACTCTAGCACCCTCACAGGGTCACAATTCATCAACTTTCTCAATAGTTGTCAATTTCATACATACAGACTTGCTCACAGACCTACAGACAGACAAAGATGGTCTCTCTGCTGTAACAGTGAGAGGGCAGTGCCGGTTGCCATGAGGGGTGATATAGTGAGAGGGGCAGTGAGGTGGGGGTACACAGGGCGGGGTCTGCATTAACGGTGACACCAGATGAGACCCCTGTGGTGGTTGAGGAGACAGTGCTACTTTAGACCTGGCTATAGATGTTGCTATTCTTAGCAGTGAAGATCCTCACCACTCTACAAACACTGTAACACTATCCATACTGTGTACCGGGGGAGAGAGGAGGGGAAACAAGGAAGAATGGAGGTAAACGAAAGGAACAGAGAGTGATAAACAATAAAAATAAGATCATATGAATGGTTTAGTACAGTAGTGTATTCCTGTTATTCCTACTATCTGTGTGTTACTAGTTGAATCCACTGGCCCACACGTCAGATTGCTCGTTCACTACAGGGCTGTGAGGGGGTGGCGTCTGTGTACAGATGTTGGATCTTAATTTGATCACTCTTTTGTTGCTGAGAATTGTCCTGCTCAGCAGGAAATACAACCACATTTCCTGTTGCTGCAGAATTATTTTCATGCTGTGGCAAACTGGCTCAAATTAAGATCTGACAGCTGTATGTGTATGTGTGTAATCTGTTGCACACCAAATGGCTCTCCCTATATTGGAATGAAGGACAGACAAAACCAGTCAAGTGCAAACTAATCCACCAATCCATTTGTCTGAGTGCGACTGATACGGTCTGTGGCCGGCGAGGGAGGTATAATTGCTCTCAGTGTTATTAGGATCAACAGTTATTGTTCCTCATAGAGACTGTGAAGGCTTTCATAACCCATAATATAGTGGTGTGTTCTCTCTCTCTATCTAGGATGTTTTAGATTGCACAGACACAGCAATAATTAAATGAAAAACAGTGTGTGTGTGTGTGTGTGTGTGTGTGTGTGTGTGCGTGTGTTTGTCCAACGTCAGTAGCCTAACTGATTTTTATTAGCGGTAAGCTGCTGTTTGTGTTCTTCTGTGGATGCACAGATAATGCACAGTATGTCTTGGTCAGCAGCCTTTCTGTCTGAGCATATTATGAGCCTGCTGTTGTGGGTGATTGTGTATGAGGGGGTAGTAGAGGAAGGTTGAGGAGTGAGGAGGAACATCTGAGGCAGGTCTTAATTACACTGGGTTAGGGTCAGGCATTAGCATAGAGGTGATACCAGACAGCATTACATTAGCATGGGTTTTACTATCATTATACTCAGGCAGTATGAGAGACGTACTTGAGATGATGGAAGTCTAGGACTCTCTATATGTGGTTTATAGGCTATACTGTGTTTTAGTGAGGTTTAACTGCTACCTTCCCCTCCCTCCTCCTCAAATCAATGAGTCTGATCAGTTTAATGTCACCAAATCCATGTTCATATGTAATACAATGTTGACATGAATACAGTCAGTGTGTGTGCTAATCAAATCAAATCAAATGTATTTATAAAGCCCTTCGTACATCAGCTGATATCTCAAAGTGCTGTACAGAAACCCAGCCTAAAACCCCAAACAGCAAGCAATGCAGGTGTAGAAGCACGGTGAGAAGCATTTTGGCTCTTTTTTTCTTATCTTTTTTTCAAAGGGGCCTTGACATCACGCCTTCCCTCTCTCTCTCCCCTTCCTTCCCTCTCTCTTTCCCCTTCCCCCTCTCTCTCCCCTTCCACCTCACTCTTGCTCACCCTCACCCAAATCAAATCAAGCTTAATTTATACAGCACATTTCAGACATGGAATGCAACACAATGTGCTTCCAGAAAAAAAGGTACAAGTTTAAACATTAAATAAAAACTTAAATATGTACTACACAACAAACATAAGAGGATAAAAAACAAAAGAATAACAATAAAAACTGAACTACTAAAAAGCACCCTAAGGAAAAGCAAAGGTAAACAGGTCTGTTTTAAGATCTCTTTTAAAAATGTCCACAGTTTCGGCCCCAATCAGGTTCTCTGGCGGTCTGGGGGCATAATAACTAAAGGCTGCCTCTCCATTGTAACGGCAGATCTCCTCTTCGCCTGAAGAGGAGTAAGGATCGGACCAAGATGCAGCGTGGTAAGTGTTCATGATGATTACTTTAATAAATAAACTGAACACTATAAAATACAAAACAATAAATGTGAACATGAACGAACCAGTACCGTGTGGCGACAAACACTCACACAGAAACAAACACCCACAAACCAACAGTGAAACCCAGGATACCTAAGTATGATTCTCAATCAGAGACAACTAATGACACCTGCCTCTGATTGAGAACCATACTAGGCCGAAACAGAACCCAAACATAGAAAAAAAAACATAGACTGCCCACCCCAACTCACGCCCTGACCATACTAAATAAAGACAAAACTAAGGGAATAAAGGTCAGAACGTGACTTCCATGCCTTTTGGTCCTAGGCTTTGGGATAGTTAAAAGGCCACTGCCAGAGGACCTGAGTGCACTATCGTAAATTGATTTAAAAACCAATAGAAGAATCTTACAATAAATTCTAAAACTCACAAGCAGCCAGTGCAGAGACCTTAAAACCAGTGTGATGTGTGCTCTCCGTCTGGCCTTGGTCAGTACCCGTGCTGCAGCATTCTGTTTGTTTTGCAGTTAACCAATGGCTTTCTTGGGTAGACCAGACAGGAGAGCATTACAGTAGTCAAACCTGTTTGTAATAAAATCATGGATGAGTCTCTCTGTATCAGCCTGAGAGAGAAATGGTTGCACCTTGGCAATGTTCCTCAGGTGGTAAAAAGCTATTTTAGTCCTAAATTCCTAATGTGTGATTTGAAATTAAGTTCAGAATCAAAAATAACACCCAGGTTTTTTACCTGGTGTTTTATCTTTATTGCCTGTGAATTAAAATGTGTGGCCAGATTCTCTCTCTGTGCTTTGGCCCCAACAATAAGTACCTCGGTCTTGTCTTGATATAGCGGGAGGAAGTTGTGAGCCATCCAAGTATTTAAATCACTGATACAGTCTAATAATTTATCCATGGAGCTAAAATCATCTGGCAATGATTACTAGCTGCCTCTAATTGGGAATCATACAAAACACCAACATAGAAAAATTTAACTAGAAGACAACATAGAAATATTAAACTATTATACCCCCTAGTCACGCCCTGACCTACTACACCATAGAGAAACAAGGGCTCTCTACGGTCAGGGCGTGACAGCCAAGGGGTAACATTTTTAAACTGAACAGTACTGGACCTAAAATCTAACCTTGTGGAACGCCACGTGATATGTATTTTCTCTGAGATATGTTCACCAAGGTGGCCAAAACACTCTTGACCGGTTAAATAGGTACTTAACCAACTTAGAACTGGACCGGGGAGGCCAATCCACCTCTCCAGTCTGTCCAGAAAGACATTATGGTCAACGGTGTCATGCTTGACTAATACCCAGCCTAATGTTTGTTATCTTATCTCTGAAATGTGCAGCAAATTCGTCGCATTTAGATGTGGAGGAAAGTTCACATAGGTTTGCAGGGGTAGGATTTAACAGACCATCAATCGTGGAGAAGAGAACTCTGTAATTATTCTGATTATTAGTGATCAAGTTAGAAAAATGAGCCGTCTGGCATTTCAAATTGCCCTGTTTTAAATGAGAAGTTGCTCTCTCAGGATATCATAATAGACCTGCAACTTTGACTTTCTCAACTTCCACTTTGCCTTTCTGCGATTTCTCTTGAATTGATTAGTTTTCTCACTCATCCAAGGGGTTCTCTGTTTGGATGTGGCATTTTTCAACTTTACTGGAGCTATGGCATCAATGGTTGCCCTTAATTTGCCATTAAAGTTATAAACTAAATCATCACAAGAGGAAGGCAGAATTGCTGGTGGAGTATTGTTCATACACTCAATAAAATCTGTAGCAACTTCAGAGGTAAGATAGTTTTTCTTAATAATGCTTTCAGTATTAGCCTGTGCTAAGGGCAACAAGGTAGTAAAATATACAGTGTTGATCAGATAAAGCAACATCAACAATAGAGGATACATGTATGTCAATAGAAAACCTCTTGGTAATAGCCAGATAACATTTAGACAGTATAACATGATGCTCGGAAGATCAAAAGTCGCCAAATGAAATGTCCTTACGGCTGAGAGCATGAGTAAAAATAGAGTCTGTCCTTCCACCCCTTTTCCTTTTTCTGATAGAGTATGAAATGATGTATTCTGGGGGGAGGCTTCAATAAGAGCGGCACTACAGTCTGAACA
>NC_092170.1:14464837-14519837 GCF_045791955.1 Oncorhynchus clarkii lewisi
CGAGAGATGGGAGATGGAGAGAGGTTTAGAAATAGGGAACGAGAGATAAGAGATGGAGAGAGGTTTAGAAATAGGGAACGAGAGATGGGAGATGGAGAGAGGTTTAGAAATAGGGAACGAGAGATGGGAGATGGAGAGAGGTTTAGAAATAGGGAACGAGAGATAAGAGATGGAAAGAGGTTTAGAAATAGGGAACGAGAGATAAGAGATGGAAAGAGGTTTAGAAATAGGGAACGAGAGATAAAGAGAAATAAATAAAGAGAAGATGAAAGAGATAAAAGCGGAGGGAGGTAGAGATGGAGCAGAAGAAAAAGCAAGGAAGACAGAGAGAAGAAGGGAGAGAGAAGAAGGGAGAGAGATGAAGGGAGAGAGATGAAGGGAGAGAGATGAAGGGAGGGAGAAGAAGGGAGAGAGAAGAAGGAAGAGAGAAGATGGGAGAGAGAATAAGGGAGAGAGAAGATGGGAGAGAGAAGAAGGGAGAGAGAAGAAGGGAAAGAGAAGAAGGGAGAGAGAAGAAGGGAGAGAGAAGAAGGGAGAGAGATGAAGGGAGAGAGAAGAAGGGAGAGAGAAGAAGGGAGAGAGAAGATGGGAGAGAGAAGATGGGATAGAGAAGATGGGAGAGAGAAGAAGGGAGAGAGAAGAAGGGAGAGAGAAGAAGGGAGCGGTTGAGAAGTGTGTTTATGCGTGATGGTGTCGATAATCTCTCCTCGAGCGTGGTTCAGTGTGGAACGGTACCCGAGGGGCGCGAGGTGAGGCCTTTTTTCTGGAGAGAGCACACAGGGACCTCTCCGTTGTCCACTCTGGGTGTGACAGCACATACATTTCAGCTGGAGTGGCTCGCTTCCATTATGGCTCTCACGCATTAGTGGCTGCACAAGTGGCCTGCCTTTTTATCCATTACAGCTCTGAGTCCATCACAGTTGCTCAACTCGCTGTCATTAGTTAACCTAGTCTGGAGGAACTGCGCGGCGGAAAGCAACCTGCTAATATTTAGCCAAGGCTATTATAATATAAAGTGAGTGTACAAAAGATTAAGAACCCCCCCCCCCCCCCCCCAAGTTGGCTGGATGACCTTTTGGTGGTGGACCATTCTTGATACACACAGGAAACTGTTGAGTGTGAAGAACCTGGCACCTACTACCTTACCCTGTTCAAAGGCACTTCAATATTTTTACTTGCCCACTCACGCCCTGAATGGCACACATACTGTACACAATCCATGTCTCAATTGTCTCTTAAAAATCATTTTTTAACCTGTCTCCTCCCCTTCATCTACACAAATTGAAGTGGATTTAACATCAATAAGGGATCATAGCTTTCACCTGGATTCACCTGGTCATTCTATGTCATGTATAGAGCAGGTGTCCATAATGTTTTGTGCACTCAGTGTATTATAGGCACTTTACAATGGAGTGTAATTAGTTGTTCCTACCTGTGTTTGTCAAACCAAACCCTAGCTCTTTAATTCAATCAAGCCCCTCCATTCTATAGCCTTTGCTCTATATCGGTATGGCTTTTCATGAATGGATTAAGTCTAATCATCCCTGTTGTACTTCATAATCCACTTCAAGTGCCTGACTATGAAAGTTCACTCTAGTTTAATATGATCTCATGTCCTTCCTGTCTCTTGGATTCCTTGTGCAATCTCTGAACATCGTTCTGTTAGAACTGTGACCTAGGCAGCCAACCCACACCCGTCTATCCACTGTATAGGATCCTCTTACAGTGATCACCATGAAAACAGATGTAGTCCACGGAGTGCTCCAAAGCGGCATTTGACAGCGAAAGGCACCCTCCATCCTTGTTGTGTCAAAAACCTAAAAGACAATTTCCCATTGTCTCCCTCCGTGAAGTGCGACGTTTAATTTCTTCCCCGACATCCCATCGGTCTTGCGAAAGGACTTGAGTGCCGTTTCTCTAAATGAGTTTGTTCTACTCACTAGCGCTCACCTCATCTTTTTTCTCTCTCTCTCTCTCTCTCCTGAATTGTTTAAACTTAAAGTGCTCCCTCACATCGCAAACAGTTGCTGTACACCTCGAAGCGGCACACGTTTGCTGCCTGTCTCGAGTACCTATCAGGACTAAAGGCGAATGCAGAGATCTTAAAAGAACATATAATATAAGTCCTTTAGGGGTTCTTATCTGTTGCGTGTTGTTTTTGATGAGTCTTCATTTCAGGCTGTATAGTGCCCCAAAGTGGAGGTCATAATACAGATGAATATATTGAATATTACAGTGGCACGAAAAAGTATGTGAACCCTTTGGAATTACCTGGATTTCTGCATAAATGACTCATACAATTTGATCTGATCTTTATCTTAGTCACAACAACAGGCCAACACGGTCTGCTTAAACTAATAACACACAAACAATTAGACCAATTTATGCAGAAATCCAGGTAATTCCAAAGGGATCACATACTTTTTCTTGCCACTGTATTGCTAAAAGTCACCGTGTCCCAGAGAGATCTAAACATAACGCAGGGTAAGCCTACACAAAAAACAGCCCTTATTTTAAGTGTTTCTAAAATCCTCTATGGGAAAAATGTATGGTGGAAAAACGACTAGGACCATTTCCCTATTTAACTGCTTGGTTTAATGTGTATTATGACTCATACTGTGGTGCTTGATTGGTCTCATTGCTATTCTGCTGTCTTGCATGCACCTACTGTAATACAGTACAATAACATAAGCATCAATGAATATGTGAATATGCATGATGATTGAGGGTAGATGCAGAGCTCATAATGCAATCATCCCCCTAGCCCTCTGTTGTCATTATGTGACTTATAGCCAAGAAACCAGATACATTCTTCCTCTCTCTCTCTCTCTCTCGCTCATATTCTTCCTCCCTCTCTTTCTTGTCTTCCCATCTTTCACTCTTTAGCTCTCCTTATTTCCCTCTCATTTTCTATCCCCCACTCCTCTCTCTCTCTTCCCTCCATCTCGCTTCTCTCCTCTTCCTCTCTCAGTCCGTCTGTCAGATGTGTTGTTGAGTTATGAGGATTTGTGTGAGTATGTGAAGCGGGACAGAGTGGGGTCTGGTGACTCCGAACAATGAATAATTGGTCTGGACAGCGTTCTGCCACCTTCCAGGTCCCCTGCTGTCGTCATGATGTCGCACAAACCTTGTCTACAGCCTGTCACCTCCTCCACCCACTCAGGTGTAATGGAGTTGTCACCTGTGATCTGATCTGAAGTCAACTGTGTTTAACCCTCTAATGGTTCAGGTTAGGATTGTTGGGAGGGTAATCTGATTCTAGACCTGTGTTCAGTGGGGCAATTTCAACTTGGAGCAACAACACACCTCAGTCGCAGACACACTGCCTTCCTCTCCTCCTCCCCTCCATGATTCTCTTTCTCTCTCCATCTTTTTATTCCCTCTCTAAATCAACTCCTCTCCCCCTGCGGATCTCTGCATTTAGTCATTTACGGCGAAGGTGGGGAATAGCAGGAGCGTTGCATGCTTGAAGCACCCGAGACGTGTTCCAATTTGGTGTGGGCAATAAATTGTGTGTACGTCGGGCAGGCAACTGTGTCCCTCGTTATCTGTAGTGCTGACAGGGCAGAGAGACAGAGATGGGCATTGAGGTGTGCCAGTCCAGCCAGCTGAGGGACCAGACACAGTCTGAGTCTCACAGTTTCTTTCTGACTTAAAGGACTAGTTCACTATTTTACAACTTGATGTTAGATGGTTTCTCACCCTGAAAGTATTCTATGGCCAGGAGAAACTGGAATCCGTGGTTCCGTTCCCCTAACCCTAACTTTAGCCACCACTAGCAAAGAATCTATGGAAGTGATGGCGGCATGTGAGCATGTCTTTTTTTTATGGCCAAATCCCCTTTACGTAACATCAAATCAAATATGGAATTGATTTCAGTTGATTTTAACATTTTTCAAAACATGCTCACATGCCACCGTCACTTCCATAGATTTTTAGGTAGTGGTGGCTAAAGTTAGCTGAAGTTTGTAATGGCCGTTTTAAAGAAAATTGAACCATGAACCAACAGTTTGTCCTGGTCCATAGACGACTTTCAGGGTAAGGAACCATCTAACATCAAGTTGTAAAATAGTGAACTAGTCCTTTAACTGCTGGGCTAGCTGTTTTTTATGCCTTGTTGCAGAAAAGAGAAGGATCTCAAGAGAGAAGCTAGGGCAATATAAATGTGTAGCTGTTGAGATTAGAGTTGCAAAGCTACCGGTAATTTACCAAAGCTCATGGAATCTTCAGTAATTTTGCTAACTAACAGAAAATCTTTGGCAATCTTATCGGAACTTTGGTAATTTATACTTGAATAACTTGAAAAAATATATTCATATATATAGTATTCATTTATTATATTGGAGTCCATATTGTCCATGAGTTTCTAGTAGACTATATTGTTCAAGAGAAAATAGCCTAATTACTGAAAAAAGCATCTAATCAACATTGGCATTATTTTTATTCACTCTGCAACTCTTCCAACTATTGACTTCTTTCACAACATCCACCAGTTTGACGCCAAAACATTGACAACAAATACATATTGACATAGTCAATAAATAAAAAGTTAGTAAAATAATATATAAAGGATATTTCATGCTGAAACCTTCATATTAAACACCAATGGTATTCACTAAATGTCTGGTTTATATTTAGGATGTTTTACAGCTTTGTCATACATTTTTTAAATTTTAAAATCACGTTATTTAAATATTCCATATATTTGACATGTGTTAAGGCCACGCAGAAGGGCGAGAGATGATTACCGACACCTGTGATAATCTGAAATACCCAAACGGGCCACTAGATGTCTTGTGATAGATTACATAAAATCCTTGAAAGATACCAACATTCTGGTAGTTTACTCTGTTAAACTTTCAAAGTTTCCAGTAATAAACTCTCCCTTTGCAACCCTAGTTGATAGAGTGAGAGTGAGTCTCAGCCTTTTGAAGAAATAATTTTGATACTATTCTGTATATTCTAACTATGATGTCTGTACGAGAGACAGGGAGAGAGGGAAGGAGAGAGAGGCAGGCGAGAGGATGTTAAACTGAGAAGTATCAGGACCCTAACAATAAAACGTTGAGTTCTCTCCACTTTGGTACAGGGTTAAAGGGCCTGAGGGACCATGCAGACCCGGGCCTATATTTCTCCCCCTCCCACAGGCCTCTCCTGGCTTGGCTACTTTAGTTAATTACCATCCCCTGCCTTCCCTCTAATTAGCAGTAGCCTTCAGTTGGATGTAATCAGCCTGAAGTGGGCTTCCATCTTCTGCTCCTACGCCGATCCTGATCTCTCCTGTCACACTGATGACTCAGGTCACAACTTAGAATTATAACTCATGAAGTTAATGAGCAAACTCTCTCAAACTTCACTGGTCGTATCCTTACGGGGCAGGGTAAATGTGAATTCTATTTACATTCAGTCAATTGAGGAGATAAACTGAAATCCCAATTCAAAAATGAAAATGTGCCATTTATTTTCAATTAAGATCCTTCCTCCATCAACACCATCATTCCACATGAATTCTACTCCTTTCGTATTATCTTCTGTCTGTCCTCTGTAGGCTGGTGGCAGTGCAGAACTGCAGATAGATGTGTCCATTCTGTTAAGGGTTTATAAGGTCTGCAGACACAAGATAGATGTGGAGCACTGCGGCTGGGTGACTGATTCACTCCTATTAAAACAAAGACGTATTACACAAACTCAGCATTCCAATTATATTTCACCCAGGAAAGAACACTCCGCAGATAGTCTCCTGTTTGGAGTCTGATGTGCTTGTCATCTTAATGAATCTAATGAATGGCTTTCTACACTGTTGAGGGAAAAAATGTGCCACTTGATGTTTTTCTAGCAACTCATTTCGCACTTCGTTAACGGCTAACGTTGTTCATCATATCAAATGGTACATTGATAGAATCAGGTGTTAATCGTCAACCTAAATGTAAGCAGCTTTCCTCAGCTAACCCATCCTGCATGAAACAACATGAAACACACACACACACACAACCCTACCCACTTTCTCTAAACTCACATGGTTTTAACACAGAGGCAATTGTCACATGGTTAGGCTGAATACCTGTCTTTCACATACCCTGTTGATATTCAGTACCAGTGAGTCGTTTAGCCAGTCAAAGATCAGATCTCCATTGTGGACATCTGACATTCATCAATGACAGCCTGCCTCCCTCTCCCAATGCTCCCACAGGGTTTTGGTATTTGGTATCTTGGGGTAGAGGTAGTTGGTATCTGGGGACCGTTGCTCTGTAGCAGTCTCGGGTCTGGATTTTTTTTAGCCATCCGCCTAACAAGACATGGCAGGAGATTGTGACCTGAGAGGAGAGGGTTGTTAGAGTCCCCATGTGGGATTTAGTGTCTCCTAACCTAACTCAACTTAGTGTCTCCTAACCTTCCCCACTCAAGGCTTGAGGGTTGTACCACAGCCATGTCCAGTCCTGTTTTTGACGGTTCAGTGTCTGTTGTGTGGTTCAACTCGTCTTACTTCAAGGGGGTTCTTTTTATTCCTGCTCTTCTGACATGAAAGAAAAAGAGAGAGAGAGAGAGAGAGAGAGAGAAAGGGAGACTGTTCTCCCTGTGTGGAAGCCTCCAAGGTCACTGTCTGTGTTCCTCCGTCAGAGTGGGTGAGTTCCTGACGAGGCAGACAGCTTCCATTTCTCAACGACTGTCAGGCGGTCTGTTTTTTAAATGCCTGTGAGACGGATATAAGCAGAGGAATGAATATGTTCTCTGTTTTTCCGAGTATTACCTGAAAGTTTTTTTTTCTAGCCCTTATCTCTCTGTCAGTAATAGGACCTCAGTGATATCTGTCAGATAGATAGTTTCACCATGCAGCCCAGCTTTGGGTGATTGGCAGATAGGCAGTTCCAGGTAGATCTGGGATGAATTCTATGCCCCTCCGAGCGCCCATATGACGGGTGAGGCCTGTTGGCTGGCAGTTTCATAGCCACCTCACTGTTCATTGGCACTGCAGGGCACAGTGATAGAAACACAACAGGGTTGAGGTGCCTTGGGTGAGCCGTACTGTGTGATGTTGACTGGTGAACTTCCTTTGACCGCCGGTCCTAAATCAAAAAGTACAGTAAAAGTCATCTGCAGTACGGTCTTCTTTTGAAGATTGGTTGAAGACATCGATCAAAAGCCTTCTGAGTGAACTGACATGGACATCTCTATCATGTCGTTGAAGATCTTCTCTGACGCTTCACAGATGTTTTCTGGTCCAATTTGTAAAGGGCAGAGAGGCATTTTGGATCAAAGTATTGCTGTGGCCTTTACTTGAAGGGAGGTAATAAAGGAACTTCAAGAAGGTTGGGTATCGCAGTTGAGGGTGTGGGGTTGTAAGTGTGGGGGTGTACGTAGAGGACTAAAACACACTAGATTAGCCTCCTGTTGACAAGCTAATTGCCTGGTGAGAGTGTTAACTCACCCACATCACGTTCCTCACTAGATGAGGAACCCAAAAGTGTCCCAGCTTCCCTAAAGGCATTTAACTATCTGGTAGCTCACTGCCTCTGTGACCAATTGGCGTTTGGGGGATCTGTCTGATGAGAAGTGGGGGAAGCGGGAAATATGGGAATGGGAGGGGGGGGGGGTGAGGGGGAGATAGCGATAGGGCCCCCGCTGCATCTCAATTTGGGGAGATCCCTGATGGTGGTGTCCCCTCTGTAGCGAGGAGAGTGTCTCAGTGAGGGGTCTTTGAAGTAGTGCTCTTTCATTACCAGGACGTAATCCTTTGTGCTGCTATTATATGTATATATATCTGCACACCGCTCCCATCCTCCTCCAATAAACTATGTTCAGAGGTTTAAATCTGGGCCGTGCAGCATATGTGTGTTATAGGTGGTTGTAATGCTCTGAGTCTTAATTTGATGCCCATGTCTGAAAATGCTGTACTGAACAAAATTATAAACACAACATGCAACCATTTTTAAGATTTGACTGACTTACTGTTAATATAAGGAAATCAGTCAATTGAAATACATGAATTAGGCCCTAATCTATGGATTTCACATGACTGGGCAGGGGTGCAGCCAGGCTCACCCACAATGAGTTTTCCCCCACAAAAGGGCTTTATTACAGACATAAATACTCCTCAGCATCCCCCCTGAACCTCCAGAGATGATCCCGCAGGTGAAGAAGCCTGATGTGTAGCTTCTGGGCTGGCATGGTTACACGTGGTCTGCGATTGTGAGGCCGGTTGGACGTACTGCCAAATTTTCTAAAACGATGTTTATTTCAATTCTCTGGCAACAGCTCTGGTGGACATTCCTGCAGTCAGCATGCCAATTGCACGCTCCCTCAAAACTTGAGATATCAGTGGCATTGTGTTGTGTGACAAAACTGCACATTTTAAAGTGGCCTTTTATTGTCCCCAGCACAAGGTGCACCTGTGTAATAATTATGGAGTTGAATCAGCTTCATGAGATGCCACATCTGTCAGGTGGATGTATTATCTTGGCAAAGGATAAATTCTCACTAACAGGAATGTAAATACATTTTTCCCCGACATTTGAGAGAAATAAGCTTTTTGTGCGTATGGAAAATGTGTTGCATTTTTTTTTCAGCTCATGAACCATGGGACCAACACTTTACATGTCGCGTTTATATTTTTGTTCAGTGTATATTTCCAGTTCCAATCATAAAACATGTCAGAGGAATAACAGGTTTGTGTTAACCCTGTCTCAACCCTGTGAGTGCAGCTGTCCATATGTGCATTCAACAGTGGTAAATCTCAGATGACATTTTACCCACTGAGCACAGACATCAGTTCAACTACGACTTGTGAACTCGATGTGAAATCAACAAAACATTTCACCATGTCATTGGATTAAGGTTAAAAGATGGGTGAAAAAAAGACTAAATGCCCTTACGTTGATGATTTTTTTGCAAAACCAATTAGTTTCCCACGTTGATTCAACGTCCTCACATTGATTTTTGGGATTAAAAGGACTTGGAAATAATATTGATTCAACCAGTTTTTTCCCAGTGGATGTTCTTTACTACTTTTGGATAGAGGTAGTGCACCATATGGAGAATAGGCTTTGGCCAAAAGTGAGATGGAGAATGAAATGCCAGAGGACTCTAGCCAAATGTAGAGCACTATATAGAATAGGGTGTGATTTAAGACACAGCCAATGAATTCTGTGGACAGTGCTGCCCAGTGCCACCCTACTGCATGGCAGTCTGGCAAAAGACTGAGACTAAACAGAGCTTGGTAACAAAACAGACCACAACCCTCTGGGCCAAAACACGGGTCTGTCCAGAAGACTAGATCTATTTTTATGATCCTCAACACAGCACTTCAGTTACAAAGGACATGACAGCAGTATCTTTGAGATGTCCAAGGCTGCTTATAGCTTATGTATTCACAGTGTGACAGAAACTGTTCCAAACCTATTCAGAGCACCAGGGCATCTTGAATTATTCAACTAGATATAGTGTTGGGCTCTTTCTTTCTCGTCTCTCGCTCTCTCTCTCTCTCTCTCTCTCTCTCTTTCTCTGCCTATATTTCTCTCTCTGGCTCTTTCCCTCAATATACCATTCGCAAGGTCAGTGAGTGCAGAAGGCAGGGCTACTGTTCTGTCGTCAGTTTGTCCTCAGAGCAGCCTGCTGGGATAGAGCGCTGGAGAAGTTGAGACGCCGCTGTGGCAGGGAGCTTCTTTGCTTGTGTGTGAGCGTTAAGTTGAATGCACTGGAAAGCAGAGATACGTGCGAGGCTGACTTGTGCGGACGACAAAAACGCGCGGAGAGAGACACGTTCACATTCTCTCGCCAATCACTCTGTGAGTTTGTGAGTGCATGCGCTGAACAGTAGAAGCGACGTTTGACGTCTGTACCGGGAAAGAAGAGAGGAGAGGCGATCTGGGAGCGCGCAATTCTTTTTTAACTCATCTATTTTAACGTGTCTTTTTTTAAAAACTCATTCTCCGGAGGGCTCAAGGGTTGGGCTCCGCGGCGGATACACACAGAGCAATGACTGGACTGGCATACGCTCTCAACAATCTACCGGCTTTCTCTAATATCTCCGGGTAGCGGATAATATCCTCACCATCTCCCGAGTGTACTGACAAATAAAGACCCAATTGTTGACTGGTATTGACTTTAAAATGTCTTGAGACAAGAGATCTTACAGAGAAAATGACAGTAAGTATTGGTGCTGCGTTTGTTGTTATGACTATTCAACCCATAGGCTGGGCTATTTGCGTTACCTTAATTTAGGTCTTCTATAGGTCATCGGTCATACTAGATTTATTTAGAATGGGCTGTTTTCTGTCATTCAGACATTTTAATATAGGGCGTTTGCAGGTTAGTAGACTATCATTAGTACAGTCGGTGCTTGAGCTGGTTTACTATAGGATATAGTCTTATTCAATAGCCTATATCAGCCTAACCATGGAGGGGTAAACATTGTTTATTGATATGTAGTGCAGTGTGGTCTATTGATAGGAAACCTGTCGTCAGTGTGGACTCGTTATTTTGGTTGTCATCTGCGTTGTGAAATTGGATGGTACTGTCACCGCTGTTGCCGGGTGATATGAGGTTTTCCCGTTACTTTTTTGGGAACATTACATCATTTGAGGATGAATGACTCTGCAGATGGCTATTTCCGCTCTATCTGTTTATGAAGTTGATACAGTATTTACCTGCATTAAAAGCTTGTATTAATTGGCATCGACTGAACACACTTTACCACAGCGGGTAGGCTATTGCTCAGAGCAGAGGTTTGGGTAACCTAAATGACACCATGAGGCATGGGCGTTAAATGTAATGACCATTTAGCCTAATAAGCAAGTGCAAACTGGTTTTGTAGCTCATTCAAAAGTACATTAAAACGACAGGGGTTTATTATTGTGGCCAGTGTCCCCTCCAAGACACGAATTAAACCCAAAACACCCGCCTTGCTGTCGGGGTGGGGTTCCGCGCAGCTGTCAATTTGCATGTATTGTACGGCCAAATCCACCCAGTGTAGGCTACGAGGTTAATCGGAGAGAGGATGAACCAAAGCGGGGCCCACCGCTCCCCCGCCCGGATGTCTTGACGGGATTTTTCTCCTTCTGAATCACTTTAAATAATAAGGCTACACATTTTACACGGACTCAAATGAACCGACGCCAAACATTGTATTAATATGATAATACAGGAGCTGGAAGCGTCACTTTAATTCCGACGTGTTTGATAGGCCTAGAGCTTTTCTATTCTTTTTAGAATTATACAGGCTACGCTACACTCATTCCCACCAATTGAGCCGTTGCCCTTTTAACGACTCGCAGGTTGAGATTTAAAACGGATTCCCACGGCTTCCCCACTATAGGCTAAAGTGGTAGCCTACTTTAATGGCTGGAGCTAAAGGAAACACGCCATGATCCCTTATCTAGCTTCTTAGTTATAATGTACAGAGTAGGCTAATATAATCGTTTTTGAATAATCTTGGAATGGCAGGCAGACTTTCGAATAAAAGCAACCGGATGGATCATTGTAGCCACATTGTAACGAACGCGCACCACTCTTTAAACGCCTGCGCATGGATTCGTGACCTCGTGTAGGCGATGTGTCACATGTAGCCTACACAACATTCTGATCTCGAATCTTAATCATAAACGTGACTGGACTCGGGGATATGGGGCGAGGTGCAGGATGCGCGCATATGTCCCCCCGCCTAGATGTCAACTAGCCCACTACGACATTGACACGAGGTGCAAGCTATCAATCGGTGTGTCAACCCCCTTTTCATATGTTGTCCTTGTTAAAATAGTCCACATTCACAATATAAAACCAGATTATACTGGTTTGTCTGGGGTCTGGGAGAAGAAATGAAATAGAAGTCCCGGTGGATGTAGGGAGGGGGTGTCAGAAAGGATTAGAACAATCTATCAAACATGGATCTTTACTATAAAGAGATTGTATGGTTATTGCCTAGAATGAGCAAAGAATTATAAAGATACTGAAACAGTTTTTAAATCCAAGTCTCTGGATGGAACAATGGTCCACGTTCCATAAAAAAAAGGTTCATTAGGTCTGAATGAAGTTGTGTTCTGTATAGTTACACTGCGTCAATAAATTGAACCTCTCTAAGGAGTTGAGTCACAGTTTTGAATCACTGGGTAGATTAATTCAACTGGCGACTAACATCAGTGATGACACAGACATAAAGTTAGGTGTGCTGTGTATAGATTAGGTGCTGGTATCATTTAATCTGCAGGTCTGCTTATAAACTGCATATTAACCGTTATTACATAGTTATAAGCAGACCTTAAATATTAACTAGTGGATACCATGTTTATGTCTCTGTGCCCAGTATGAATCTGCAGGTCTGCTTATAAACTGCATATTAACCGTTATTACATGGTTATAAGCAGACCTTAAATATTAACTAGTGGATACCATGTTTATGTCTCTGTGTCCAGTATGAAGGAAGTTAAGAGGTCGTTTCCCCAGCCAATGCTAACTAGCGTTAGCGCAATTCTTGGAAGTCTATGGGTATCTACTAGCATGCTAAGTATCCCTTTAAGATAAGTCTTACCGAATGTGGTTGGTGGAAAAAAGGGTTACTGTTGAGGTGCTTGTCTCTGTTGGTGGTTGTACTGATTGTTTTTAATGTCAGGGTTTGCCATTTTTGTATTCAAATGTATTGCAATCATTTAATCAACACTTTGTGAACTCCATTCTTTGGTGTATTTCAAAATGAACAGGCCACAAGAAAAATGAAGGACAATAAACACCATCAATCAATCAGTCTTAGTGTGTTGGATGCATAACAATTAGTTTTTTCCAGTTGTGACTTTGAATAAATTGCTGCTGCTTGTTTTTCATTAACTTTTAAAAGTGATGCCAGGCGCTATGTTAATGCAGCCGCTGAAAATAAGAGGTGAAAACACCCAAAGAGGTTCAGGTCACGCTGAGATTTGTGGAGGCCCATAAACAAGATGGGCATTTTCATTAAGTTGGTAATCAATCAGACAGTGATTACTCTGGCACTGGACAACAACAACAACACACACTGTGGCCTCACACTGCAGACAGTCAAGGTTAGACAGCCACCCTGGACTCATCTGTTTAAGTCACTCACAGCCACTGCAATGCATGTTATATATAAAGCCATGGCAGTGGCATTCACCTCGGGACGATTGGAGAAAGAGATTGGTATTCCTCACATTGACCATTATTGTTGGGGAGACTTTGCCAAAGACACAGATAAGGAAATACATTGTGACAGCATCTGCCTCTAATTAACAATCGGAAATGGGAAACTATGTGATACGTGTGATGATAGGAGAAATCACTGCTCTCTCTCTCTCTCTCTCTGGCTCAGCTGTTACAATGCAAACCTCAGATATGAACAAACAGGAGGAGAGAGTCAGTCTGAGAGGAGAGGAGAGATTGGGTCTGGGAGGAGAGGAGAGAGTGGGTCTGGGAGGAGAGAGTGGGTCTGGGAGGAGAGAGAGTGTGTCTGGGAGGAGATAGTGGGTCTGGGATGAGAGGAGAGGTTGTCTCAGGGAGGAGAGGAGAGAGTGTATCTGGGAGGAGAGGAGAGGTTGTCTCAGAGAGGAGAGATTGTGACCAGGAGGAGAGGAGAGGTTGTCTCAGGGAGTAGAGGTTGTCTCAGGGAGGAGAGGAGAGGAGCAGTTGTCTCAGGGAGGAGAGGAGAGGTTTTCTCAGAGAGGAGAGGGTGTGTCTGGGAGGAGAGGAGAGGTTGTCTCAGAGAGGAGAGAGTGTGTCTGGGAGGAGAGGTTGTCTCAGGGAGGAGAAGAGAAGAGAGAGTGTGTCTGGGAGGAGAGGAGAGGTTGTCTCAGGGAGGAGAAGAGAAGAGAGAGTGTGTCTGGGAGGAGAGATTGTCTAAGGGAGGAGAAGAGAAGAGTGAGTGTGTCTGGGAGGAGAGGAGAGGTTGTCTCAGGGAAGATAAGAGAAGGGAGAGTGTGTTTGGGAGGAGAGGGGAGGTTGTCTCGGAGAGGAGAGGAGAGAGTGTGCCTGGGAGGAGAGGTTGTCTCAGGCAGGATAGGAGAGGTTGTCTCAGGGAAGAGAGGAGAGGTTGTCTCAGAGAGGAGAGATTGTGTCCTGGAGGAGAGGTTGTCTCAGTGAGGAGAGGAGAGAGTGTATCTGGGAGGAGAGGAGAGGTTGTCTCAGGGAGAAGAGGAGAGAGTGTATCTGGGAGGAGAGGAGAGGTTGTCTCAAGGAGGAGAGATTGTGTCCGGGAGGAGAGGTTGTCTCAGGGAGGAGAGGAGAGGTTGTCTCAGGGAGGAGAGGAGAGGATGTCTCAGGGAGGAGAGGATAGAGTGTGTCTGGGAGGAGAGGAGAGGTTGTCTCAGGGAGGAGAAGAGAAAAGAGAGTGTGTCTGGGAGGAGAGGAGAGGTTGCCTCAGGGAGGAGAGGAGAGGTTGTCTCAGGGAGGAGAGGAGAGGTTGTCTCAGGGAGGAGAGGAGAGATTTTCTCAGAGAGGAGAGAGTGTGTCTGGGAGTAGAGGAGAGGTTGTCTCAGGGAGGAGAAGAGAAGAGAGAGTGTGTCTGGGAGGAGAGGAGAGGTTGTCTCAGGGAGGATAAGAGAGGAGAGGAGAGGAGGAGAGGTTGTCTCAGAGAGGAGAGAGTGTTCCTGAGATGAGAGGAGAGGTTGTTTCGGGGAGGAGAGGAGAGGATGTCTCAAGGAGGATAGGAGAGGTTGTCTCAGGGAGGAGAGGAGAGGTTGTCTCAGGGAGGAGAGGAGACGTTGTCTCAGGGAGGAGAGGAGAGGTTGTCTCAGGGAGGAGAGGAGAGAGTGTGTCTGGGAGGAGAGGTTGTCTCAGGGAGGAGAGGAGAGGTTGTCTCAGGGAGGAGAGGAGAGGTTGTCTCAGGAAGGAGAGGAGAGGTTGTCTCAGGGAGGAGAGGAGAGAGTGTGTCTGGGAGGAGAGGTTGTCTCAGAGAGGAGAGAGTGTGTCTGGGAGGAGAGGTTGTCTCAGGGAGGAGAGGAGAGAGTGTGTCTGGGAGGAGAGGTTGTCTCAGAGAGGAGAGAGTGTGTCTGGGAGGAGAGTTTGTCTCAGGGAGGAGAGGAGAGAGTGTGTCTGGGAGGAGAGGTTGTCTCAGAGAGGAGAGAGTGTGTCTGGGAAGAGAGGTTGTCTCAGGGAGGAGAGAAGAGGATGTCTCAGGAAGGAGAGGAGAGGTTGTCTCAGGGAGGAGAGGAGAGAGTGTGTCTGGGAGGAGAGGTTGTCTCAGAGAGGAGAGAGTGTGTCTGGGAGGAGAGGTTGTCTCAGGGAGGAGAGGAGAGAGTGTGTCTGGGAGGAGAGGTTGTCTCAGAGAGGAGAGAGTGTGTCTGGGAGGAGAGTTTGTCTCAGGGAGGAGAGGAGAGAGTGTGTCTGGGAGGAGAGGTTGTCTCAGAGAGGAGAGAGTGTGTCTGGGAAGAGAGGTTGTCTCAGGGAGGAGAGAAGAGGATGTCTCAAGGAGGATAGGAGAGGTTGTCTCAGGGAGGAGAGGAGTGGTTGTCTCAGAGAGGAGAGGAGAGGAGAGAGTGTGTCTGCGAGGAGAGTAGAAAGTGCGTCAGAGAGGGACTGAAACGGTGCCAAGGAAATTAATGTAGAGGAAGGAAGTTCTACCGGGGCAGGAAGTGTTCAGTGGTTGTTGGTCTCAAACCACAACAGTAATCTCTGTATGCACACTTCCCTAAATTCTCTGTTTGTGTCCCTCTCTTCCTCTCCCTCTCTCTTTCAACCTCTATCTTTATCTCAATATCATCATTTCTCTTTCCAACCACATTGTTTCTTACCTCTATTTATATCTCTTTTTCTCCATTCCTCCTCTCTCCCACCTTTCTCTCCATCCCTGTTTCTCTCTCCACTGCAGGACTACCGGGAGGATGGCATGGACTTGGGGAGCGACGCCTCCAGTCGCTCCAGCTCCGAGTCCAACTCCAACAAGGTGACACCCTGTTCTCCCTCCTTAGACCTGGCATGCCTGGAGGACTACAAGTCCTCCCCATCCCTGGAACTGGCAACCTTAGAAGGGGACTACAAATCCTCTCCCTCCCTGGATCTGGCAACCCTGGAGGATGAGGACTATGAGGAGGATGAGGACTACCTGGAGTACAAGAAGAAGGTGATTGAGGAGTGGAAGAGCGAGTACGGGGACGACTACAGCTCCCAGCAGGCCCCTGGCCAGGAGGAGGGTGGGGTTGTGGTAGGTGCGCCAGGCGGAGGCTTCAGGAAGCCAGTGAACAGCCGCAGCCTGGCCGAGGAGTTCCAGGATGTGAAGCCTCCACCCCTTCCTACTCACAGTGGACACACAGCCACCTTCGCTGCTGCCGTGCCTGAGGAACTGAAACAGAATGGCAACCTGATCCTGCCCCACTCCCCTACCAGGCCAGTACCCAGGGGCACGGGGGCCACCAAGCCCAGCCACAGGCGCTCCAGCCGGGTCAGAGGCGGAGTTGGAGGAGGGGGTGTTGGTGGAGGAGGAGGAATAGGAGGACGGATGGGGGGATACAGAGAGGAGGAGATTGTGGAGGAAGAGTCCCTGCCCACCATGGACTGGGCAGCTCTGGAGAGACACCTGGCGGGGCTGCAGAGCAGAGAGCAGGAGAACCAGAACCTCAATCACAACCACAGCCTGGGAAAGACCGCCTACACCTCAGTGAGTGGAGATGTTTGTCCGTGTGTATGTATGCAGGCATGTCTGTGTGTGTTTGCGATTTCTGAGACTTGGTGTTGGATGGTGTAGGATGAAGCATGGAAGCGTGTCAGTTGTGAGGATGTCAATCATGGTGGTGGATGGTGTAGGATGAAGCATGGAAGTGTGTCAGTTGTGAGGATGTCAGTCATGGTGGTGGATGGTGTAGGATGAAGCATGGAAGCGTGTCAGTTGTGAGGATGTCAGTCATGGTGGGACAAATCAAGCCAAATATTGTATGAAGTGGTGCGTGAAAATCCCTCAGACATGGAAAGAGGTTGTGGGTCACTGGGCCTGTGCTATTGTTGGTTTCACATAGTAGAAAGCTGGTATTTATACGGGCAATAATTGCAACAGCACAATATATCTCCAGACTCCAGGTTCTAAAGGACTCCCACCCTGCTGTGTGTGTGTGGGTTGTTGAACATGTTCACTGTCTTGTTTTCCTGCTTTCTCTGTGATCCCTGAGGATTGCGTCATGCGGTAATCCGACAGTTATCTGTGTCAGGTGGACTTGGGGAATATTATATGTGTGCAGGAATGCTGGGATAAGGAGAGATTAGTGGGGTAATGTGGCACTAAGCTATGTGCTGCTGCTAGCTGTGTGCTGCTGCTAGCTATGTGCTGCTGCTAGCTGTGTGGTACTGCCAGCTGTGTGCTGCTGCCAGCTATGTGCTGCTGCTAGCTATGTGCTGCTGCTAGCTGTGTGCTACTGCCAGCTGTGTGCTGCTGCCAGCTGTGTGCTGCTGCTAGCTGTGTGCTGCTGCTAGCTATGTGCTGCTGCTAGCTATGTGCTACTGCCAGCTGTGTGCTGCTGCTAGCTGTGTGCTGCTGCCAGCTACAGTATGTGCTGCTGCTAGCTATGTGCTGCAGCCACCGGTGTGCTGCTGCTGCCAGCTACAGTATGTGCTGCTGCTAGCTATGTGCTGCTTCCAGCTGTGTGCTGCTGCATGGAGTCCTGACTCCTTCTCAGCTCCCAGTCAGTCTGCAGGGCTGGAGGAGCATGGTAAAACACAACAGGGCTGGAGGAGCATGGTAAAACACTGCAGGGCTGGAGGAGCATGGTAAAACACAACAGGGCTGGAGGAGCATGGTAAAACACTGCAGGGCTGGAGGAGCATGGTAAAACACTGCAGCTGGAGTAGCATGGTAAAACACTGTAGCTGGAGGAGCATGGTAGAACACTGCAGCTGGAGGAGCATGGTAAAACACAACAGGGCTGGAGGAGCATGGTAAAACACTGTAGCTGGAGGAGCATGGTAAAACACTGCAGCTGGAGGAGCATGGTAAAACACTGCAGGGCTGGAGAAGGATGGTAAAACACTGCAGCTGGAGGAGCATGGTAAAACACTGCAGCTGGAGGAGCATGGTAAAACACAACAGGGCTGGAGGAGCATGGTAAAACACTGCAGGACTGGAGGAGCATGGTAAAACACAACAGGGCTGGAGGAGCATGGTAAAACACAACAGGGCTGGAGGAGCATGGTAAAACACTGCAGCTGGAGGAGCATGGTAAAACACTGCAGGACTGGAGGAGCATGGTAAAACACTGCAGCTGGAGGAGCATGGTAAAACACTGCAGGACTGGAGGAGCATGGTAAAACACAACAGGGCTGGAGGAGCATGGTAAAACACTGCAGCTGGAGGAGCATGGTAAAACACTGCAGCTGGAGGAGCATGGTAAAACACTGCAGCTGGAGGAGCATGGTAAAACACTGCAGCTGGAGGAGCATGGTAAAACACTGCAGGGCTGGAGGAGCATGGTAAAACACTGCAGCTGGAGGAGCATGGTAAAACACTGCAGCTGGAGGAGCATGGTAAAACACAACAGGGCTGGAGGAGCATGGTAAAACACTGCAGCTGGAGGAGCATGGTAAAACACTGCAGCTGGAGGAGCATGGTAAAACACAACAGGGCTGGAGGAGCATGGTAAAACACTGCAGCTGGAGGAGCATGGTAAAACACAACAGGGCTGGAGGAGCATGGTAAAACACTGCAGCTGGAGGAGCATGGTAAAACACTGCAGCTGGAGGAGCATGGTAAAACACAACAGGGCTGGAGGAGCATGGTAAAACACTGCAGCTGGAGGAGCATGGTAAAACACAACAGGGCTGGAGGAGCATGGTAAAACACTGTAGCTGGAGGAGCATGGTAAAACACTGCAGCTGGAGGAGCATGGTAAAACACTGCAGGGCTGGAGAAGGATGGTAAAACACTGCAGCTGGAGGAGCATGGTAAAACACTGCAGCTGGAGGAGCATGGTAAAACACAACAGGGCTGGAGGAGCATGGTAAAACACTGCAGGACTGGAGGAGCATGGTAAAACACAACAGGGCTGGAGGAGCATGGTAAAACACAACAGGGCTGGAGGAGCATGGTAAAACACTGCAGCTGGAGGAGCATGGTAAAACACTGCAGGACTGGAGGAGCATGGTAAAACACTGCAGCTGGAGGAGCATGGTAAAACACTGCAGGACTGGAGGAGCATGGTAAAACACAACAGGGCTGGAGGAGCATGGTAAAACACTGCAGCTGGAGGAGCATGGTAAAACACTGCAGCTGGAGGAGCATGGTAAAACACTGCAGCTGGAGGAGCATGGTAAAACACTGCAGCTGGAGGAGCATGGTAAAACACTGCAGGGCTGGAGGAGCATGGTAAAACACTGCAGCTGGAGGAGCATGGTAAAACACTGCAGCTGGAGGAGCATGGTAAAACACAACAGGGCTGGAGGAGCATGGTAAAACACTGCAGCTGGAGGAGCATGGTAAAACACTGCAGCTGGAGGAGCATGGTAAAACACAACAGGGCTGGAGGAGCATGGTAAAACACTGCAGCTGGAGGAGCATGGTAAAACACAACAGGGCTGGAGGAGCATGGTAAAACACTGCAGCTGGAGGAGCATGGTAAAACACTGCAGCTGGAGGAGCATGGTAAAACACAACAGGGCTGGAGGAGCATGGTAAAACACAACAGGGCTGGAGGAGCATGGTAAAACACAACAGGGCTGGAGGAGCATGGTAAAACACTGCAGCTGGAGGAGCATGGTAAAACACAACAGGGCTGGAGGAGCATGGTAAAACACTGCAGGGCTGGAGGAGCATGGTAAAACACTGCAGCTGGAGGAGCATGGTAAAACACAACAGGGCTGGAGGAGCATGGTAAAACACTGCAGGGCTGGAGGAGCATGGTAAAACACTGCAGCTGGAGGAGCATGGTAAAACACTGCAGGGCTGGAGGAGCATGGTAAAACACAACAGGGCTGGAGGAGCATGGTAAAACACTGCAGCTGGAGGAGCATGGTAAAACACAACAGGGCTGGAGGAGCATGGTAAAACACAACAGGGCTGGAGGAGCATGGTAAAACACAACAGGGCTGGAGGAGCATGGTAAAACACTGCAGGGCTGGAGGAGCATGGTAAAACACTGCAGCTGGAGGAGCATGGTAAAACACTGCAGCTGGAGGAGCATGGTAAAACACTGCAGCTGGAGGAGCATGGTAAAACACAACAGGGCTGGAGGAGCATGGTAAAACACAACAGGGCTGGAGGAGCATGGTAAAACACTGCAGCTGGAGGAGCATGGTAAAACACAACAGGGCTGGAGGAGCATGGTAAAACACTGCAGCTGGAGGAGCATGGTAAAACACTGCAGCTGGAGGAGCATGGTAAAACACAACAGGGCTGGAGGAGCATGGTAAAACACAACAGGGCTGGAGGAGCATGGTAAAACACTGCAGCTGGAGGAGCATGGTAAAACACAACAGGGCTGGAGGAGCATGGTAAAACACTGCAGGGCTGGAGGAGCATGGTAAAACACTGCAGAGCTGGAGGAGCATGGTAAAACACTGCAGGGCTGGAGGAGCATGGTAAAACACAACAGGGCTGGAGGAGCATGGTAAAACAGGGCTGGAGGAGCATGGTAAAACACAACAGGGCTGGAGGAGCATGGTAAAACACTGTAGCTGGAGGAGCATGGTAAAACACAACAGGGCTGGAGGAGCATGGTAAAACACAACAGGGCTGGAGGAGCATGGTAAAACACTGTAGCTGGAGGAGCATGGTAAAACACTGTAGCTGGAGGAGCATGGTAAAACAGGGCTGGAGGAGCATGGTAAAACACAACAGGGCTGGAAGAGCATGGTAAAACACAACAGGGCTGGAGGAGCATGGTAAAACACTGCAGCTGGCAGGAAACAAGACATGCCTATTAGATGGATCATTTGTTTTGGTGTTTTTGTGTTTCGCCCAGCAGAGGGTGCTGTTGCAGTGTCATATTACTCGCCGCTGCAGGATTTCAGATCCACAAGCTACATCCAGGTCTGGCACTGGCAGGTTGACAGGCTACATATTGGAGTTGT
Organism: Oncorhynchus clarkii lewisi; assembly: GCF_045791955.1. Lineage (NCBI taxonomy): Eukaryota > Metazoa > Chordata > Actinopteri > Salmoniformes > Salmonidae > Oncorhynchus > Oncorhynchus clarkii. Next base: position 14,485,820 of record NC_092170.1, read on the forward strand.
TTTTTACATGACAACAACCAGGCATAGAGAATGTTGCTTCTGATGAATGTTTTATAGTTGATTGTCAGCTTGTGGTTAGGTGTGAGGAGGGCTGGAGAGATGTGGTTATAGAGTATGCTGGAATCTTGTCAAATCTGACACACACAGTTTGTTGCCTATTGAGGTCAGCACTTTTGAGTCACTCTTGTTTAAATTTGTGTCTGCTTGAGTTTGTCTATTTGTCTGTTGCATGTGTGTGTGTGTGTGTGTGTGTGTGTGTGTGTGTGTGTGTGTGTGTGTGTGTGTGAGAGTGTGTGTGTGTGTGTGTTCCTGTTTGTTCATGTTTGTTCGTGTTTGTTCGTATGTGGTCTGAGAGAGAGGAGGAGAGCAGTGAGGCTCCTTTGGCATGCTTAACACCCAAGCCACTCCTCTCAGTCCTGACAGACAATAGCTGCTGCTGCTCTCTTTGTGTGATTGACCTGGAGGCCTCTATCTCCCTAAGGCATGTCTGGAATGTGGGGGGTGGGGGGTGGGGTGGGGGGGTGGGGGAATGACAGAAAGGGAGAAAGGGTCAAACATGGTATCTCCAGTACCATGCTGTATCTACAGTATGGGTCATCCGCTTGTGTCAATATTCATTACCTGTGTTCTCTGTGAAGCAGGAAGGTCAGCTCAAGGGTATTCCACAGGCCTTCTATGGGGGAAGTCTCCCTCCCTCTTTCCACCTAACTCTCTCTCTCTCTCTGGGATAAGGGACCGAGTAGGGAATGTCAGAGTACTGTAGAGAATAGTAGTGGTTATAGTTATAGATGGCACAAACACACACACACACACACACACACACACACACACACACACACACACACACACACACACACACACACACACACACACACACACACACACACACACACACACACACACACACACACACACACACACACACACACACACACACACACACACATACACACATACATACATGCACACACACAAATACACACACATACACACTTGGTTTGTATAAGGTTTAGTGACACAGGGCCTACTGATAACACCTACAGTTTGCAGACCGTATACTAGGCCATGGAATTGTGATGTCCCTGCGTAGATAAGGAACTGGAAATAGCCGTGTAATCCTGACTGAGCTCGGAGGAGAGATATCAGAGCAGAGACAAGGGTTGGACTGAAACAAGCTCATTTCCTGTATGAATTCCAACATCCGGAGCACTTCTGCTATTTCCCAATATGGGAATGTCATTGGGATACACAGATTCAGGATACTGTGAGAGGACGAAGACATGTCTTTATTGAGGATGGGAATTGAGGATGGGAGTGTCTGGTGGGAGAGGAGAGGAGGGGGCTTCTAACATGTTACATTTTAAGACATCCACTCAGGCCACCCACAGCCTAGCCAGACGGAGGGGAAGAGGGGTGGTGGCTGGCATGGATGGGTTTGGGGTCCTCTGAGAGAGCTTCAGAAGATCCTCCAAAACAGCTGGGCTTTTAAGAGGGCTGGAGGTAGGGTGCATACCTTATTAATGCAGACAGACAATATGCATTTGTATGTGTTATCTACAGTTTGCCACATCTACTTGTACTGAACCTCAGCTACGATAGTAAGACCAGACCCTGGGCCAGTCACACACACACATCGATCCCTTAGGTGTGTCCGCTTCCTGCTAGCCGGCCTTTCATTGCCATGGCAACCGTCTCCACAGTGTTTGCCCGGCTGGGAAAGGAAGTGTTGATTAATGTGGCTGGCTGTGTGGAGCTTCAGTATGGCCACCGTTCAGCCTGCTGCCTGCTGCCTGCTGCCCATACACCACAGAGCCAGTCAGTCTGTTTCTGTGTGCCTCTGTGCTATTGGAACCATGAACCACTGGGGTTACAGTTTTTTTCGATTGCTAAACGACAGTGGACACAACTGGAGTCACATGTGCAAAACTCTAACTACAGTCTGCACAGCAGCAGTTCATGTGGACCAAACTCTAGTTCGTTTTTCATTGCTTGAACACAGTTTTCAAAACTCTACACACTTATCCCATGACTTTAACCACAACCAGCACAATACTGTGGATTTACAGCACTTTGTTCAAATGCTAACACGCTGCTGTCAAAACTGTGAACCACACATTCAAAACGGAATAGATTTCAGCCTTGTGCCTTTCAAACACTGCTGATTGCAATTTCAGCTGAAAGGCTAAGCAGGTGTCTTGTTTTAGACTTGTTAGTGAACACACACACATATTACAGTATATATAGGTAGAGCTCAGAAAGACTCATTTTGGAAATGGAACAAGGAAGACGGGTTCGTGGAGGGAGAAGGGTGGCAGGGAGAGGGCGGATGCGTGGAGGAAGACAAAGAAGACAAAGAGCTGTTATTTCAGATGAAATAAGGGCTACACTTATAGACCATGTCGTGAACCATGGTCTCTCATTGAGAGAGGCAGGGTTGAGGGTGCAACCCAATCTGCAAAGATCCACAGTGGCATCTGTAATGCGAATTTTCCATCATGCAAACAGGTGAGAGTTACATCCTTACAGTAAATGAAACATTACAGGAATCTATTTTGTATTGCAATTATAGAATATTTACACAGATATATATTACAGTAAGTTTGACTGTAAAATATATTTTTACAACAGGACCCAAAGGCTGCCCCCAACAGGGGGAAGAGGAAAAATATTTTCAGATGTGCAGGAAAATGCTATTGTTGACATGGTTGTTGTCAACAATGCAATAAAACTGCGGGAGATTCAAGATAGAGTGCTGGCTGATAATGATATATTTGAAAATGTTAATTCTGTCAGCACAACAACTATTGCTCGAGTCCTAAAGAAACACCAAGTTACAATGAAACAGTTATACACTGTACCGTTCGAGAGAAACAGTGAACGGGTAAAAGAGCAAAGATACCAATATGTCCAGGTAAGACGTCTGAGGTTACGTACACAGCTATACAAAATATTTACAGTAAAAAAAAACACTAGCATTTCTACAGTAAAACTGTGCACTTACTGTTTTTCAGAGAGTAATGGAGGTGGAAGCACTGGAAAGACCACATTCATTTGTATTTATCGATGAAGCTGGATTTAACCTTGCCAAAACACGGCGCAGAGGAAGGAATGTTATAGGTCAAAGGGCCACTGTGGAGGTTCCAGGCCAAAGGGGGGGAAATATCACCATGTGTGCTGCAATGGCCAATGATGGTTTGCTTCTCAACACACCACTCATTGGCCCATACAACACAGAAAGGCTTATAGCTTTCCTAGAACAGCTCTATGCTCAGCTAGTGCCAGCAGAACAGGGGGAGCCAGTAAGAAACCCCCAAGTTTTTGTCATAGTTTGCGATAACGTTGCTTTTCACCACTCTGCAGCTGTCACAGATTGGTTTGCAGCACATCACAGATTTATGGTTTTGTACCTGCCTGCATATTCACCCTTCCTCAACCCAATAGAGGAGTTTTTCTCTGCCTGGAGGAAGGAAAGTGTTTGGTTACCACCCACATGACCAAATGTCTCTTTTGGAAACCATGCGTACCGGATGTGAGGACACGAGTCCAGAGGACTGCCAGGGATGGATAAGGCACTCCAGAAGGTTCTTCCCCAGGTGCATGGCAAGAGAAAACATTAGATGTGATGTTGAAGAAAACCTGTGGCCTGATGCTAGAGAGAGGCAGGATTAGCCCCTCAATTATTTGTTCGAATTACAGTATGTACTTTTAGTTTCTACCTTTTTTTTCTCATTACTGTAATTCCGTAAATTACTACAGACTATTGAAGCAAACTGCTAATTTTCATTTACCTTAAAGAATTGTTATGTTCTAAAAATTTTAATAAATCATGTGAAAGAATGTCACTCTTTTCTTTGAAGAAAATATTACTTCGTATGAAGTCACTGAAATTGTTCAAACTGTAAAGATGAAAAGTTTGTATTTTCTGTATTGGTGTTTGATGCTAGTGTTTTTACTCTCAGTGTGTTCTGAGTGACAGTGTGTGTTATCTCAGTGAGGGTTGTGCATAGTGTTTGGCTGCACTGAGCGTGTTTTGAGCCATGTGTTAAGAGTTGTGTTGCTTGGAATGAGTTTTGCAGGTGATGTGAACTGTTTAGCTCAGGTGACTGTTGGTAGTGCAGACTGTAGTTAGAGTTTTGCACATGTGACTCCAGTTGTGCCCACTGTCGTTTAGCAATCGAAAAAAACTGTAATAGCTGTGTTTCGTTAGGGTGGAACAGAGGTGTGGTTTCCACTCTAATATCTCCCTCCTCCCCCTGGATCTTGGTTAGGAAATAGAAAGGGGAAAGAATTTGAGGTGAGGGGTAAGGTGTGGTGGCACGTGGCGGTCCTCTCCACCCAAACCAAAACAATAATGTTATCCTTCATAAGGGCCGAGGTTAAAGAGTCAGTGAAGGCCTGTGTGCTTCAGAGGCTGTGAAATCATTTACCTCATAGGAAAGGTACTTTAATGCACACATATGTTTAGTACTGCATTCACATTTGTAAAGGCCTATAGGACACTCATGTCTGAGAAAATATATACATTTATTCAGACACACGAGCACAGATCCAGTCAGATCCAGTCAGCTGTGGGTAGACGGTGTGCTCAGTAGTGAAGCTATGTTGTGACATGCAGCGCCCCTCCCATCACTCACATACCAGTGGAAGAGCAGGGAGATAGGGAGGGAGGAGCTCGGCCTGAAGCTACATGTATATAAACATACACACCAGAGGAGGCTGCTGAGGGGAGGACGGCTCATAATAATGTCTGGAACAAACCATGTGTTTGATACCATTCCACTATTTCGCTCCAGCCATTACCACGAGCCACCAACTTCCTGTGGTACACACACATACACCAGATATGCAAGTCTGCACGCACACACACATAATGTATTCAGTGCAACATGGCTCAGCATGTGTTCCAACTTCAGTTTTGTGTGACACACACACACACACAATCATACTTGTACATATTTTCAACAGAATGTGCCTTTGAGCTAAATCCCTCAGCATGTATTGCAAGCATCAGCACGAGGCTAGCACATAGAGAAAAACACTCAGCGACTGTTCAACATGCGAACACACGTTTCTGTCTGATTGTACCTCTGCATGTGTAGCAACATATCTCACAGGACTCACATCCGTAGCAAATCACCACACGGCAAAGAAATGAAAAGGCACACTGGCTAATGCTTCCTGATGAGATCAAAAAACATGCACATTGACTTGACCACACACCACCCACATCTACCCACATGCACTGAGACACACGTTTCTGGCAGGGCAGGTGGCATCACTGTGTTTCTCTGTCAGGTTTTATCACCGGATCAGAGGAGGGATAAAAATATCAGCATTTACCATTGACCCTGTTAGATCAGCTCTGTGGCTGACTAAAGTAGTGGAACAACGTTTTCCTCAAGCTGTCGCTATCTACAAGCACGCAGCAGAGACAAAGCCTGAATCAACAGAGGAAGAGTGGAACAAGCTGTCCTAGATAAGCTCACATGGCTGAGGAAACAGAAGTATGTAACAGAGATAGTGTGTTGAAGCAAAGGAAGAGAGAGAGGTGGAAAATAGAGCCGTGGAAGTGAGAGATTTGAAGGGCTTGCCTTCTCTCAATCTCTCCTTCTCTTTTTTTCTCTCGGCCTCTCCCTATCTCTCTCTCTCTGTTTGGACTCTGTGATTATGTGGTTGTTGTTCTGTGTCTGAACTCTGCCCTGAGCGCTCCAGTACTAACCACTACCCTCAGACTGCAGTCAGCCCTGTGCCACGTTGAGAGAGAGAGAGGCGGGGGGAGAAGATTGTAGGGTAAGAGAAGTTTCTAGTGCAGGCACTCATAGAGGATATATAGAACCACAAGCAAAACACTGGGGAATGATGATAGAGTAGAGGGAAAGATAGAGAGGGGGAAAAGAAAGAATGGAAGTTGGGGAGAGAGAGAGAGAGAGAGAGAGAGAGAGAGAGGGGGAGGGGGAGGGAGAGAGAGAGAGAGAGAGGGGGAGGGAGCGAGAGAGAGAGAGAGGGGGGGGGGGGAGAGAGAGAGAGAGAGAGAGAGAGGGAGGAGGGGGAGAGAGAGAGAGAGGGGGAGGGGGAGGGAGAGAGAGAGAGAGAGGGGGAGGGAGAGAGAGAGAGAGAGAGAGAGAGAGAGAGAGGGGGGAGGGAGAGAGAGAGAGAGAGAGAGATTAAGTGGTAGAGAGATAGGGCAGTAGAGAGTGGATGGGATTGGGTAGAGGGCAGCAGAGAATGGATTGGATTGGGTAGAGGGCAGCAGAGAATGGATGAGGGTTGGGTGAAGGGCAGCAGAGAGTGGATTGGGATTGGGTAGAGGGCAGCAGAGAATGGATGGGGGTTGGGTGAAGGGCAGCAGAGAGTGGATTGGGATTGGGTAGAGAGCAGCAGAGAGTGGATTAGGGTTGGTAGAGGGCAGCAGAGAGTGGATGGGGATTGGGTAGAGGGCAGCAGAGAGTAGATTGGGATTGGGTAGAGGGCAGCAGAGAGTGGATTAGGGTTGGGTAGAGGGCAGCAGAGAGTGGATTGGGATTGGGTAGAGAGCAGCAGAGAGTGGATTAGGGTTGGGTAGAGGGCAGCAGAGGGTGGATGGGGTTGGGTGGAGGGCAGCAGAGAGTGGATGGGGTTGGGTGGAGGGCAGCAGAGAGTACATGGGGGTTGGGTAGAGAGCAGCACAGAGTGTCTGGGGGTTGGGTGGAGGTGTTTGGTGACAGGGTTAAGAGGTGGGAGTGGATAGGCTAGGAGGGAGGGAAAGGGAGGGAAAGATTCAGACCAGGGGAGGGCAAGGGGGGTTAGAGGTGGGCAGGGCCAGGTGCTGGGGCTCCGGTGTCTGGTTCAGCCCCCAAGCGTCTGGGACTCTCCCTAACCCGCCTGTGTGTGTCAGTACCCGCTCCAGCACGCCAGGCCTCCTACACAGCTCTCACACACACTCCTCACACACTCGCGCTGTGGGCAGACCGTGCTGTCCAGGCTTCAAAGTCGGACTGTTTTCTCTCTCCTGCTGTCGCTCCACACACGTTTATGTTACTGCTTCAAGGTTCTGGCTTTTCTCCAATTTTCCTGTGAGCGATCGCCAGCGGCTGGGAAGATCGTTTTTTAAATCAGTGGAATAGTTTGCAGCTTAACCTTGGATTCCACACAGCAAGTTGGGCAGTACACCCAGGTAAAAGTCCACTCCTCTCATATCAGGGGTGGTCACCTTAGTATAAACGTTGTACTTTGGATTGTAACTTGAAGTTTAGATCGTTTTGCACACTTTATTGTGCTTATCCTTTTTGACAAATGATATTGTCAGTTACTTTAATGTGTTATTGTACATAGAACATGTAGAGGACTGTAGGTTTTACTCTTTTATAGACCCACTTCAGTGATGATACAGTCCAGCGTTCCACAGTACAAACACAGAGAGAACGAAGAGCCTGTGTGTTTCACCATAGACCCAGCACAGAGGAAGACCACGTGCCTTTCAGTAGCCGGAGGGGTGTTTTAGATTCTCCACCACTGTCTGCTATGTGGCGTCTAACAAAGAGCAGGTGTGTCTTGGAGGAGGAGAGAAGAGGGGGGGGGGGGTGATGCCAGCCATGATGCCTTATTACTTACTACCTGATACTCGCTGTTCTCTCTCTCTCTCTCTCTCTCTCTCTCTCTCTCTCTCTCTCTCTCTCTCTCTCTCTCTCTCTCTCTCTGTCTTACTCAGAAACCACCCCTGTCATCATACTTAGTTTCCTGTGCTAATGACTACTCTTTCATGCCATGTTTCCACCTGAGAGAGTTTGACCTGACTAAGATCCAGTTTGAACCAATACTTTGTGACAATCCAGCAACATTGTAACTCTGTGGTAATATAGTCAGTCAGACAGGCTCTGTCCTCTCGGCTCTGTCCTCTCTGCTCTGTGCTCTCTGCTCTGTCCTCTCTGCTCTGTCCTCTCTGCTCTGTCCTCTCTGCTCTGTCCTCTCTGCTCTGTCCTCTCGGCTCTGTCCTCTCGGCTCTGTCCTCTCTGCTCTGTGCTCTCTGCTCTGTCCTCTCTGCTCTGTCCTCTCTGCTCTGTCCTCTCTGCTCTGTCCTCTCTGCTCTGTCCTCTCGGAACTGTCCTCTCGGCTCTGTCCTCTCTGCTCTGTCCTCTCGGCTCTGTCCTCTCGGCTCTGTCCTCTCTGCTATGTCCTCTCTGCTCTGTCCTCTCTGCTCTGTCCTCTCTGCTCTGTCCTCTCTGCTCTGTCCTCTCTGCTCTGCCCTCTCTGCTCTGTCCTCTCGGCTCTGTCCTCTCTGCTCTGTCCTCTCTGCTCTGTCCTCTCTGCTCTGTCCTCTCTGCTCTGTCCTCTCTGCTCTGTCCTCTCTGCTCTGTCCTCTCGGCTCTGTCCTCTCTGCTCTGTCCTCTCTGCTCTGTCCTCTCTGCTCTGTCCTCTCTGTCTGGCGGTCGTGACTTTGCAGTGGACATAATCAGAGGTTTGTTCTGTTCAGCGGGGGGTCTGATTTAGCTGTTGGCCTGGAGCAGTGTTGTCTTGTTGTGGAGGAAATGTGCTTGAGGACTAAACCACCTGGCAGCTACAACAGGGAGTTAGACTGCGTCCCAGTGACTTGGTTTGTCTGGTGCTAATGCCGTTGGCTCTCTAACCGTGTGTGGTCAGCCCTCTATAAGTTCAGCTCGTGTGGTTTGGTCAGGACCCTGTACGGTCATTGATGTTGTGTGGGCATGTTTTAGGAACCTTGAGAGTTTGTGGTCAAAGAGTGTTGGAGTCAGTGGGTGGGGAACTGTGCTGTGGTCAAAGAGTGTTGCAGTCAGTGGGTGGGGAACTGTGCTGTGGTCAAAGAGTGTTGGAGTCAGTGGGTGGGGAACTGTGCTGTGGTCAAAGAGTGTTGGAGTCAGTGGGTGGGGAACTGTGCTGTGGTCAAAGAGTGTTGGAGTCAGTGCTATGGTCCAGCTGTTCTAACATGACCATGTGTCTGATCACAACTAGAGGTCGACCGATTATGGTTTTGCAACGCCGATACCGATACCGATTATTGGAGGACCAAAAAAGCCGATGCCGATTAATCGGGCAATTTTTCTTTTTTTATTTGTAATAATGACAATTACAACAATACTGAATTAACACTTATTTTAACTTAATATAAAACATCAAAATCAATTTAGCCTCAAATAAATAATGAAACATGTTCAATTTGGTTTAAATAATGCAAAAACAAAGTGTTGGACAAGAAAGTAATGTGTGCCATGTAAAAATGTGTGCCATGTAAAAATGTGTGCCTTGTAAAATATGTGCCATGTAAAAAAGCTAACGTTTAAGTTCCTTGCTCAGAACATGAGAACATATGAAAGTTGGTGGTTCTTTTTAACATGAGACTTCAATATTCCAAGGTAAGAGGTTTTAGGTTGTAGTTAATATAGTATTTATAGGACTATTTCTCTCGATACCATTTGTATTTCATATACCTTTGACTATTGGATGTTCTTATAGGCACTATAGTATGGCCAGTGTAACAGTATAGCTTCCGTCCCCCTCCTCGCCCCTACCTGGGCTCGAACCAGGAACACATCGACAACAGCCACACTCGAAGCAGCGTTACCCATCGCTCCACAAAAGCCGAGGCAAAACGCACGAAAGTGCTGTTTGAATGAATGATTACGGGCCTGCTGCTGCTCAGTCAGACCGCTCTATCAAATCAGACTTAATTATAACATAATAACACACAGAAATACGAGCCTTTGGTCATTAATATGATCGAATCCAGAAACGATAAACAAAATGTTTATTATTTCAGTGAAATACGGATCCGTTCTGTATTTTATCTAACGGGTGGCATCCCTAAGTCTAAATATTCTTGTTACATTGCACAACCTTCAATGTTATGTCATAATTACGTAAAATTCTGGCAAATTAGTTCGCAATGAGCCAGGCAGCCCAAACTGTTGCATATACCCTGACTCTGCGTGCAATGAACGCAAGAGAAATTACAATTTCACCTGGTTAATATTGCCTGCTAAACTGGATTAGTAGTTATAACTAGTGATTATGATTGATTGTTTTTTATAAGATAAGTTTAATGCTAGCTAGCAATTTACCTTGGCTTTACTGCATTCGCGTAACAGGCAGGCTACTCGTGGAGTGCAATGGTTGGAGCGTTGGACTAGTTAACTGTGCGGTTGCAAGATTGGAACCCCTGAGCTGACAAGGTGAAAATCTGTCATTCTGCCCCTGAACAAGGCAGTAAACCCACAGTTCCTAGGCAGTCATTGAAAATAAGAATGTGTTCTTAACTGACTTGCCAAGTTAAATAAAGGTGTAAAAAATGTAAATAAAACATTTTTGTAAATAATTGGAAATCGGCGCCCAAAAATACAGATTTCCGATTGTTATGAAAACTTGAAATCGGCCCTAATTAATCGGCCATTCCGATTAGTCGGTCGACCTCTAATCACAACCACCATCTCTGCGTCACACACACACCTGGCCCTGACATTTACAAACTTACTGTACAACACAGGGAAACAAATACGTTGCAGGGTCATCAGGTTTGGCTCTGGTGTAAGCAGCCAGACAGGACTGTCACAGGAAACACATTCACATCCGCTCTCAGTAGATGTCAACGTGCAGTTCTATCAGTGACGGTCTCGATGATCCCACTTAGTAATGACATGCTAACAAACACACACACACACACACACACACACACACACACACACACACACACACACACACACACACACACACACACACACACACACACACACACACACACACACGCGCGCGCACACACACACACACACACACACACACACACACACACACAACTTGACTGCTCTTCCCTCCCTTCTACATTCAATCTATCTCCCTGGGTATCAGTTCAGTGTACGCCACATAGCCTAGATAGCCTGGGATAAGCAGTTAGGTGTGATGTCATCAAGGCGAGCCAGCTGCAGTGCGGGGTCCAGGTCGGTGTGGAGGGAGACCAGGGCTACGCATTCCATCAGTGTCTCTCATACACACACACACACACACACACACACACACACACACACACCCTTCCTCTGATTAAGTCACGGTGAGTCACTGAGCTAACCTCACACCTACCCTGACCCAATGTATGGGTATGTCAACGTGCAGTTCTATCAGTGACGGTCTCGATGACCCCACTTAGTAATGACATGCTAACAAACACACACACACACACACACACACACACACACACACACACACACACACACACACACAACTTGACTGCTCTTCCCTCCCTTCTACATTCAATCTATCTCCCTGGGTATCAGTTCAGTGTACGCCACATAGCCTAGATAGCCTGGGATAAGCAGTTAGGTGTGATGTCATCAAGGCGAGCCAGCTGCAGTGCGGGGTCCAGGTCGGTGTGGAGGGAGACCAGGGCTACGCATTCCATCAGTGTCTCTCATACACACACACACACACACACACACACACACACACACACACACACACACAACTTGACTGCTCTTCCCTCCCTTCTACATTCAATCTATCTCCCTGGGTATCAGTTCAGTGTACGCCACATAGCCTAGATAGCCTGGGATAAGCAGTTAGGTGTGATGTCATCAAGGCGAGCCAGCTGCAGTGCGGGGTCCAGGTCGGTGTGGAGGGAGACCAGGGCTACGCATTCCATCAGTGTCTCTCATACACACACACACACACACACACACACACACACACACACACACACACACACACACACAACTTGACTGCTCTTCCCTCCTTTCTACATTCAATCTATCTCCCTGGGTATCAGTTCAGTGTACGCCACATAGCCTAGATAGCCTGGGATAAGCAGTTAGGTGTGATGTCATCAAGGCGAGCCAGCTGCAGTGCGGGGTCCAGGTCGGTGTGGAGGGAGACCAGGGCTACGCATTCCATCAGTGTCTCTCATACACACACACACACACACACACACACACACACACACCCTTCCTCTGATTAAGTCACGGTGAGTCACTGAGCTAACCTCACACCTACCCTGACCCAATGTATTGTACCTAGATCATCCACCCTACTGTATGCTCGCCCTCTGGCCAAATACCCTTTCCCCCGACTCCCAATTTCCTCCAGTTCCATACTGTTTTCCACCTGGTTCTCTCCCCCTCCCTGTCTCCCCTTTTCTCCCAGTCCTGTTCCCGGCTAATTGTCTTTTTCCTCAAGCTGTCAGAGGACATTACGTCCCCCTGTTCTCAGAACAAGCAGAATACAGCAGGAGACCATTTTCTCTGCCTACCCTGCCTCCCCTGCCCTCCCCTCTCCCCCCTAAGAAAACGTGGGCTGGTGTGATGAAAGGGCGGAGGGGCTGAGAGTTGCAGAGCATGGTGCAGAGGAAATGGGGATTTATGTTGCCGTTAAGAGCTGGGTTATTGCTCTGTGTCTGTCACTCAGCGTTCTGCACAGTCACGGCAGACCAGAGAGAGAGAGAGAAACAGAGAGAGGGAGAGAGAGTACTGTTTTATTGCTTGAACAAGAGAGGGAGGGACCATAGATTAACATCACAAAATATGAGAGGAAAAGAGCAAGGCCCTGTAGCTTTATAGCATGGGAAAAGAAAGAGCAAGGCCCTGTAGCTTTATAGCATGGGAAAAGAAAGAGCAAGGCCCTGTACCTTTATAGCATGGGAAAAGAAAGAGCAAGGCCCTGTACCTTTATAGCATGGGAAAAGAAAGAGCAAGGCCCTGTAGCTTTATAGCATGGGAAAAGAAAGAGCAAGGCCCTGTAGCTTTATAGCATGGGAAAAGAAAGAGCAAGGCCCTGTAGCTTTATAGCATGGGAAAAGAAAGAGCAAGGCCCTGTAGCTTTATAGCATGGGAAAAGAAAGAGCAAGGCCCTGTAGCTTTATAGCATGGGAAAAGAAAGAGCAAGGCCCTGTAGCTTTATAGCATGGGAAAAGAAAGAGCAAGGCCCTGTAGCTTTATAGCATGGGAAAAGAAAGAGCAAGGCCCTGTAGCTTTATAGCATGGGAAAAGAAAGAGCAAGGCCCTGTAGCTTTATAGCATGGGAAAAGAAAGAGCAAGGCCCTGTAGCTTTATAGCATGGGAAAAGAAAGAGCAAGGCCCTGTAGCTTTATAGCATGGGAAAAGAAAGAGCAAGGCCCTGTAGCTTTATAGCATGGGAAAAGAAAGAGCAAGGCCCTGTAGCTTTATAGCATGGGAAAAGAAAGAGCAAGGCCCTGTAGCTTTATAGCATGGGAAAAGAAAGAGCAAAGCAGAAGAAGAGAATGGCAGCATGGTTTTAGCTCAAAGACAGAGTTGAAACAGTCATCCATCACCTTGCTGTCAGTGGGTATACCACTAGAAGGTAGCAGCAGAGGGAACACCCCCCTATCCACATCGATGGAACAGTAGTGGAGAGGGTAGCAAGTTTTAAGTTCCTCGGCATACACATCACAGACAAACTGAATTGGTCCACTCACACAGACAGCATCGTGAAGAAGGCGCAGCAGCGCCTCTTCAACCTCAGGAGGCTGAAGAAATTCGGCTTGTCACCAAAAGCACTCACAAACTTCTACAGATGCACAATCGAGAGCATCCTGGCGGGCTGTATCACCGCCTGGTATGGCAACTGCACCGCCCTCAACCGTAAGGCTCTCCAGAGGGTAGTGAGGTCTGCACAACGCATCACCGGGGGCAAACTACCTGCCCTCCAGGACACCTACACCACCCGATGTCACAGGAAGGCCATAAAGATCATCAAGGACATCAACCACCCGAGCCACTGCCTGTTCACCCCGCTATCATCCAGAAGGCGAGGTCAGTACAGGTGCATCAAAGCTGGGACCGAGAGACTGAAAAACAGCTTCTATCTCAAGGCCATCAGACTGTTAAACAGCCACCACTAACACTGAGTGGCTGCTGCCAACACACTGACACTGACTCAACTCCAGCCACTTTAATAATGGGAATTGATGGGAAATGATGTAAATATATCACTAGCCACTTTAAACAATGCTACCTTATATAAATGTTACTTACCCTACATTATTCATCTCATACGCATACGTATATACTGTACTCTATATCATCGACGGTATCCTTATGTAATACATGTATCACTAGCCACTTTATACTATACTATGCCACTTTGTTTACATACTCATCTCATTTGTACATACTGTACCCGATACCATCTACTGTATCTTGCCTATGCTGCTCTGTACCATCACTCATTCATATATCCTTATGTACATATTCTTTATCCCCTTACACTGTGTACAAGACAGTAGTTTGGAATTGTTAGTTAGATTACTTGTTATTACTGCATTGTCGGAACTAGAAGCACAAGCATTTCGCTACACTCGCATTAACATCTGCTAACCATGTGTATGTGACAAATAAAATTTGATTTGATTTGATTTGATTTGATTTAGAATAAAGGGCAGTCAGGCACAGTGGTTTGTGTGTGTTTGTTCTCTCTCTCTCCGCTCTCTCTCTCCGCTCTCACCCCCCGCTCTGTCCTCTCTGATCTGTCCTCTCTGCTCTGTCCTCTCTGCTCTGTCCTCTCTGCTCTGTCCTCTCTGCTCTGTCCTCTCTGCTCTGTCCTCTCTGCTATGTCCTCTCTGCTCTGTCCTCTCTGCTCTGTCCTCTCGGCTCTGTCCTCTCTGCTCTGTCCTCTCTGCTCTGTCCTCTCTGCTCTGTCCTCTCTGCTCTGTCCTCTCTGCTCTGTCCTCTCTGCTCTGTCCTCTCTGTCTGGCGGTCGTGACTTTGCAGTGGACATAATCAGAGGTTTGTTCTGTTCAGCGGGGGGTCTGATTTAGCTGTTGGCCTGGAGCAGTGTTGTCTTGTTGTGGAGGAAATGTGCTTGAGGACTAAACCACCTGGCAGCTACAACAGGGAGTTAGACTGCGTCCCAGTGACTTGGTTTGTCTGGTGCTAATGCCGTTGGCTCTCTAACCGTGTGTGGTCAGCCCTCTATAAGTTCAGCTCGTGTGGTTTGGTCAGGACCCTGTACGGTCATTGATGTTGTGTGGGCATGTTTTAGGAACCTTGAGAGTTTGTGGTCAAAGAGTGTTGGAGTCAGTGGGTGGGGAACTGTGCTGTGGTCAAAGAGTGTTGGAGTCAGTGGGTGGGGAACTGTGCTGTGGTCAAAGAGTGTTGGAGTCAGTGGGTGGGGAACTGTGCTGTGGTCAAAGAGTGTTGGAGTCAGTGGGTGGGGAACTGTGCTGTGGTCAAAGAGTGTTGGAGTCAGTGGGTGGGGAACTGTGCTGTGGTCAAAGAGTGTTGGAGTCAGTGGGTGGGGAACTGTGCTGTGGTCAAAGAGTGTTGGAGTCAGTGGGTGGGGAACTGTGCTGTGGTCAAAGAGTGTTGCAGTCAGTGGGTGGGGAACTGTGCTGTGGTCAAAGAGTGTTGGAGTCAGTGGGTGGGGAACTGTGCTGTGGTCAAAGAGTGTTGGAGTCAGTGGGTGGGGAACTGTGCTGTGGTCAAAGAGTGTTGGAGTCAGTGCTATGGTCCAGCTGTTCTAACATGACCATGTGTCTGATCACAACTAGAGGTCGACCGATTATGGTTTTGCAACGCCGATACCGATACCGATTATTGGAGGACCAAAAAAGCCGATGCCGATTAATCGGGCAATTTTTCTTTTTTTATTTGTAATAATGACAATTACAACAATACTGAATTAACACTTATTTTAACTTAATATAAAACATCAAAATCAATTTAGCCTCAAATAAATAATGAAACATGTTCAATTTGGTTTAAATAATGCAAAAACAAAGTGTTGGACAAGAAAGTAATGTGTGCCATGTAAAAATGTGTGCCTTGTAAAATATGTGCCATGTAAAAAAGCTAACGTTTAAGTTCCTTGCTCAGAACATGAGAACATATGAAAGTTGGTGGTTCTTTTTAACATGAGACTTCAATATTCCAAGGTAAGAGGTTTTAGGTTGTAGTTAATATAGTATTTATAGGACTATTTCTCTCGATACCATTTGTATTTCATATACCTTTGACTATTGGATGTTCTTATAGGCACTATAGTATGGCCAGTGTAACAGTATAGCTTCCGTCCCCCTCCTCGCCCCTACCTGGGCTCGAACCAGGAACACATCGACAACAGCCACACTCGAAGCAGCGTTACCCATCGCTCCACAAAAGCCGAGGCAAAACGCACGAAAGTGCTGTTTGAATGAATGATTACGGGCCTGCTGCTGCTCAGTCAGACCGCTCTATCAAATCAGACTTAATTATAACATAATAACACACAGAAATACGAGCCTTTGGTCATTAATATGATCGAATCCAGAAACGATAAACAAAATGTTTATTATTTCAGTGAAATACGGATCCGTTCTGTATTTTATCTAACGGGTGGCATCCCTAAGTCTAAATATTCTTGTTACATTGCACAACCTTCAATGTTATGTCATAATTACGTAAAATTCTGGCAAATTAGTTCGCAATGAGCCAGGCAGCCCAAACTGTTGCATATACCCTGACTCTGCGTGCAATGAACGCAAGAGAAATTACAATTTCACCTGGTTAATATTGCCTGCTAAACTGGATTAGTAGTTATAACTAGTGATTATGATTGATTGTTTTTTATAAGATAAGTTTAATGCTAGCTAGCAATTTACCTTGGCTTTACTGCATTCGCGTAACAGGCAGGCTACTCGTGGAGTGCAATGGTTGGAGCGTTGGACTAGTTAACTGTGCGGTTGCAAGATTGGAACCCCTGAGCTGACAAGGTGAAAATCTGTCATTCTGCCCCTGAACAAGGCAGTAAACCCACAGTTCCTAGGCAGTCATTGAAAATAAGAATGTGTTCTTAACTGACTTGCCAAGTTAAATAAAGGTGTAAAAAATGTAAATAAAACATTTTTGTAAATAATTGGAAATCGGCGCCCAAAAATACAGATTTCCGATTGTTATGAAAACTTGAAATCGGCCCTAATTAATCGGCCATTCCGATTAGTCGGTCGACCTCTAATCACAACCACCATCTCTGCGTCACACACACACCTGGCCCTGACATTTACAAACTTACTGTACAACACAGGGAAACAAATACGTTGCAGGGTCATCAGGTTTGGCTCTGGTGTAAGCAGCCAGACAGGACTGTCACAGGAAACACATTCACATCCGCTCTCAGTAGATGTCAACGTGCAGTTCTATCAGTGACGGTCTCGATGACCCCACTTAGTAATGACATGCTAACAAACACACACACACACACACACACACACACACACACACACACACACACACACACGCACACACACACACACACACACACACACACACACACACACACACAACTTGACTGCTCTTCCCTCCCTTCTACATTCAATCTATCTCCCTGGGTATCAGTTCAGTGTACGCCACATAGCCTAGATAGCCTGGGATAAGCAGTTAGGTGTGATGTCATCAAGGCGAGCCAGCTGCAGTGCGGGGTCCAGGTCGGTGTGGAGGGAGACCAGGGCTACGCATTCCATCAGTGTCTCTCATACACACACACACACACACACACACACACCCTTCCTCTGATTAAGTCACGGTGAGTCACTGAGCTAACCTCACACCTACCCTGACCCAATGTATTGTACCTAGATCATCCACCCTACTGTATGCTCGCCCTATGGCCAAATACCCTTTCCCCCGACTCCCAATTTCCTCCAGTTCCATACTGTTTTCCACCTGGTTCTCTCCCCCTCCCTGTCTCCCCCTTTCTCCCAGTCCTGTTCCCGGCTAATTGTCTTTTTCCTCAAGCTGTCAGAGGACATTACGTCCCCCTGTTCTCAGAACAAGCAGAATACAGCAGGAGACCATTTTCTCTGCCTACCCTGCCTCCCCTGCCCTCCCCTCTCCCCCCTAAGAAAACGTGGGCTGGTGTGATGAAAGGGCGGAGGGGCTGAGAGTTGCAGAGCATGGTGCAGAGGAAATGGGGATTTATGTTGCCGTTAAGAGCTGGGTTATTGCTCTGTGTCTGTCACTCAGCGTTCTGCACAGTCACGGCAGACCAGAGAGAGAGAGAAACAGAGAGAGGGAGAGAGAGTACTGTTTTATTGCTTGAACAAGAGAGGGAGGGACCATAGATTAACATCACAAAATATGAGAGGAAAAGAGCAAGGCCCTGTAGCTTTATAGCATGGGAAAAGAAAGAGCAAGGCCCTGTAGCTTTATAGCATGGGAAAAGAAAGAGCAAGGCCCTGTAGCTTTATAGCATGGGAAAAGAAAGAGCAAGGCCCTGTAGCTTTATAGCATGGGAAAAGAAAGAGCAAGGCCCTGTAGCTTTATAGCATGGGAAAAGAAAGAGCAAGGCCCTGTAGCTTTATAGCATGGGAAAAGAAAGAGCAAGGCCCTGTAGCTTTATAGCATGGGAAAAGAAAGAGCAAGGCCCTGTAGCTTTATAGCATGGGAAAAGAAAGAGCAAGGCCCTGTAGCTTTATAGCATGGGAAAAGAAAGAGCAAGGCCCTGTAGCTTTATAGCATGGGAAAAGAAAGAGCAAGGCCCTGTAGCTTTATAGCATGGGAAAAGAAAGAGCAAGGCCCTGTAGCTTTATAGCATGGGAAAAGAAAGAGCAAGGCCCTGTAGCTTTATAGCATGGGAAAAGAAAGAGCAAGGCCCTGTAGCTTTATAGCATGGGAAAAGAAAGAGCAAGGCCCTGTAGCTTTATAGCATGGGAAAAGAAAGAGCAAGGCCCTGTAGCTTTATAGCATGGGAAAAGAAAGAGCAAGGCCCTGTAGCTTTATAGCATGGGAAAAGAAAGAGCAAGGCCCTGTAGCTTTATAGCATGGGAAAAGAAAGAGCAAGGCCCTGTAGCTTTATAGCATGGGAAAAGAAAGAGCAAGGCCCTGTAGCTTTATAGCATGGGAAAAGAAAGAGCAAGGCCCTGTAGCTTTATAGCATGGGAAAAGAAAGAGCAAGGCCCTGTAGCTTTATAGCATGGGAAAAGAAAGAGCAAGGCCCTGTAGCTTTATAGCATGGGAAAAGAAAGAGCAAGGCCCTGTAGCTTTATAGCATGGGAAAAGAAAGAGCAAGGCCCTGTAGCTTTATAGCATGGGAAAAGAAAGAGCAAGGCCCTGTAGCTTTATAGCATGGGAAAAGAAAGAGCAAGGCCCTGTAGCTTTATAGCATGGGAAAAGAAAGAGCAAAGCAGAAGAAGAGAATGGCAGCATGGTTTTAGCTCAAAGACAGAGTTGAAAAAGTCATCCATCACCTTGCTGTCAGTGGGTATACCACTAGAATAAAGGGCAGTCAGGCACAGTGGTTTGTGTGTGTTTGTTCTCTCTCTCTCCGCTCTCACCCCCCCCCCCCCCCTCTCTCTTTCCGTCCCTCCCTCCTCCATGGGCGGGGCGCGGCAACACTGGTGAATTGGTGTGGTTGTGTGTGTGTCTGTTCGTGTGTGTGTGTGTGTGTGTGTGTGTGTGTGTGTGTGTGTGTGTGTGTGTGTGTGTGTGTGTGTGTGTGTGTGTGTGTGTGTGTGTGTGTGTGTGTGTGTGTGTGTGTGTGTGTGTGTGTGTGTGTGTGTGTGCTTGAGCTGAGGTGGGCTGAGGACCGGGCACTAGACAGGGCCTCCCAACTGGGTCTGTTTATACCAGGCTAAAAATAAAAGTCCTGTTCAGAGCAGACACACACACAGACTCTATCCCTGCCAGAATGCATTGCTAACGCAGGGTAACTCTTTAAAGAGAGAGTGTCCTTTTCTTAAGCACAAACTCATGAGATGTTTTCTATCTCTTTCTGTCTCTCAACAAGATCTCATATTTTTCCTTCGAAATTTGACACATTAAGGATGAATGTCTATTTTTGGCGCATTCATTCCCCATGGTTACAGGGTTAATTGTGGTGGGTAGTCTGGGGGACCATGAACCTTTAAGCTCCCACTTCCCTATTGTGGGATGGTTATTTGTAACGGCTTTCAATGGTATTACATGCCGAAAATTGAGCTCTCTCTCTCCCTCTCTCTCGCTCTGTCTGTGACTGTGTCTGTTCTTTCGTCCTCTCCTTCCCTGTGTGTGACAGCATGTGAATGAGGCTGGTAGCCAGGTCATGTGGAGAGCATCATCTGTCACTGCCACACTGAACACACAGAGCTGTAGCCCTGACACATCCTCAGCATAACTATACAGCCTGTTGACCAGAAAGAGACATTCTGACAGACTGGCACCCAGTCTATACAGACTGATTATACACCCAGGTTATACAGATTGACTATACACCTAGGCTGTACAGAGTAGACTGACAATACACCCAGTCTATACAGACTGACTATACACCTAGGCTATACAGACTGACCATACACCCAGGCAATACAGACTGCCTATACACCCAGGCTATACAGACTAGAGGTCGACCGATTATGATTTTTCAACGCCTATACCGATTATTGGAGGACCAAAAAAGCCGATACCGATTAATCGGCTGATTAAAAAAAAAAAAGATGTATTTGTAATAATGACAATTACAACAATACTGAATGAACACATATTTTAACTTAATATAATACATCAATAAAATCAATTTAGCCTCAAATAAATAATGAAACATGTTAAATTTGGTTTAAATAATGCAAAAACAAAGTGTTGGACAAGAAAGTAATATGTGCTATGTAAAAATGTGTGCCATGTAAAAATGTGTGCCATGTAAAAATGTGTGCCATGTAAAAAAGCTAACGTTTAAGTTCCTTGCTCAAAACATGAGAACATATGAACGTTGGTGGTTCCTTTTAACATGAGACTTCAATATTCCAAGGTAAGAGGTTTTAGGTTGTAGTTAATATAGTATTTATAGGACTATTTCTCTCAATACCATTTGTATTTCATATACCTTTGGAGAAGAGAAGTAAAAGTGCAATATGTGCAATGTAAGAAAGCTAACGTTTAAGTTCCTTGCCCAGAACATGAGAACATATGAAAGCTTGTGGTGCTATACAGATTGACTATATACCTCGGTTATACAGATTGACTATATACCCAGACTATACAGACTGACTATACACCCAGGCTATACAGACTGACAATACACCCAGGCTATACAGACTGACTATACACCTAGGCTATACAGACTGACTATACACCTAGTTTATACAGACTGACTATACACCCAGTCAATACAGACTGACTATACACCTAGGCTATACAGACTGACTATACACCCAGTCAATACAGACTGACTATACACCCAGTCAATACAGACTGACTATACACCTAGGTTATACAGACTGACTATACACCTAGGCTATACAGACTGACTATACACCTAGTTTATACAGATTGACTATATAGTCAGGCTATACAGACTGACAATACACCCAGTCTATACAGATTGACTATACACCTAGGTTATACAGATTGCCTATATACCTCGGTTATACAGATTGACTATACACCCAGGCTATACAGACTGACGATACACCCAGGCTATACAGACTGACTATACACCTAGGTTATACAGACTGACTATATAGTCAGGCTATACAGACTGACAATACACCCAGGCTATACAGACTGACAATACACCCAGGCTATACAGACTGACTATACACCCAGGCTATACAGACTGACAATACACCCAGGCTATACAGACTGACTATACACCTAGGTTATACAGATTGACTATACACCCAGGCTATACAGACTGCCTATATTCCTAGGTTATACAGACTGACTATACACCTAGGCTATACAGACTGACTTTACACCTAGGTTATACAGACTGACTATACACCTAGGCTATACAGACTGACTATATATCCAGGATATACAGACTAACTATACATCTAGGCTATACAGACTGACCCTTCTGACTCTTACTCCCCATAACATAACAACAGGGAGTTTACAGGGACACTGGGAGATTCTCAATTGGTTTTGCTATCTCCTCCGTCCTTTCCTTGCCTTATTTTGAAGGTCAAAGGTAGTCGAGTAAGGGAGGAGAGGAAACGTGGAAACGCGCTTGTATGAAACGAGACTCCCTCTCCATTCGCGTCATCAGGCAAATTACATTTACAGGAGTGGAATCCCAAAATAAACGTGGAAAGTGCTAAAACAAGTGTTGCTAGTTGTGGCAGACATTTTACAGATAAAACACTAACCAGTTTCTGTTTTTTAAACGTGTGCATCCTTTTCTCCTTTGAGAAAACAACAGCTGATTCAAAGAGGGTGTGGCGGATTCTAAAACACTTCTGTGCCTCCTGCTGCGAGAGGCATCCTCTGTCGAAGTAAGTAATCAAGGAGGTGAGCAGCCTCCTTCATTCACCTACTAACGAATTGAAACTCTCCTCGACCACTCGACCACTTAGCGGTTTTCAGGTCGCGGAGGAGAAAGAACAAAGGAGTTGAGGACGATCCTCTATACCTGCATTGCTTGCTGTTTGGGGTTTTAGGCTGGGTTTCTGTACAGCACTTTGAGATATCGGCTGATGTAAGAAGGGCTATATAAATAACTTTGATTATTTATCTGTAGCCCACTTCCAACAACATAACGAACCCACAACTGCTAATGAGGGGGAAAAAATTATATTATTTTGTCAGATGGACAATCCTCTATTTTATGTCCCATTGTGCCACCTTTATGTATAGAGGGTCTCTTCCAGAGACATAGACATTGAGATCAATGATCTCTCCTCTGTAGTCCTAGCCAGGCTCTACCTGAAGCTACATGATCAGAGAGAGAGGGAGCGAGGGAGAGAGAGAGAGAGCTCATTACTGAGGGGGTCTCAGTCAGGCTCCTCTCCTCCTGCTGAGACCCACTGGTTAAATATTCAGTGTTTTTACACTGACAGAAAATGTCAGCTCTAAAAGCATCTGTGCTCCTCTCATCCAGCTGTGAGGAAGGACGGAGGGAGGGAGACTGGGGGAGAGGGGGTGGGAGGGTGGGGTGGGGGGAGGGAGGGTGACTGGGTGGGGTGTAGTGAGGGAGGGTGGGGGGAGGGAGGTCGGGAGACTGGGTGGGGTGTAGTGAGGGAGGGAGGGAGGGAGGGAGGGAGGGAGGGAGGGAGGGAGGGAGGGAGGGAGGGAGGGAGGGAGGGAGGGAGGGAGGGAGGGAGGGAGGGCAAGAAGATGCAGAAGGAGATAAACAGAGAGAGAGAGGAAACTTCGTTCAATAAATGAATTAGATATGCCCTCCATTATGTTACCCTACTGACTGACCTGGGATCAGAGCCAATTGTCTCTGTCCTCTCATCTGATCCTCAGTTTTATGTCATGGGGCCATCGATCAGGTCAGATCAGATTGTAGGTATTTCTTATTTCCGCTTGAATGTGTGTATCTGTGTCACACCCTCAGGGACAGCAAACACACACACACACACACACACACACACACACACACATATGTACACACACTCTCAAAGAGATTTAAACTCACTCTAACACACATACCTTACAGTGCACAATATGATATTCACATATTCTAAATGACTTCTCTTGTGGCCAGGTCTGAAAAGCCACATGGAAATTCTGTAGCAGTTTGAGTCAGAATCTACAGATTATAATCTCTAGATTATAACCTCTATCTAGGCTACTCCCTGTTGGTTTTGGATGGGGTTGGGCCGTAATCTGCTGCCAATAGGTATAGTAGATAATCAGATCTTTGGATATTTGTCCTGTGTGTGTGTGTGTGTGTGTGTGTGTGTGTGTGTGTGTGTGTGTGTGTGTGTGTGTGTGTGTGTGTGTGTGTGTGTGTGTGTGTGTGTGTGTGTGTGTGTGCGTGCGTGTGTGTGTGGGCACGCGCGTGGGTGCGTATGTCCGCACATATATGTGTGTGTGCGTGTGTGAGTTAACAGTCTCATATGCGCGTGGATGTGCTTTGTGTGTCCACCTTGCCCTTGATTCAGATTTACAAAACCTTGACAACCAACAGAAGGTCAGCAGGAAGTGTCTGCTACCATGGTGATGGAGCGGAGAGAGGTGGGGGCTGGATCCTCTCATGTCAAAACATAGCTCAGGGAGCGTGTGTCTGTCCGTGCGCGTGTGTGTGTGTGTTTAGGATTTATATTCCTACTGTGTTATATTAGTGTGGTATTGATATTCCAGAAAGGGAGCAGGGAGCCTTTTGAAGTTGTAAAAGACAGTGTGATGGTTAATACTACTGAAACACTGGATCCGTCCTAATACACCTGTAGTGTCTAGGGTTCCTCTCTACTCTGTCTTATTGGACTTTCTACCATAAGCCCAGAGGGCCACTGTTAACCCTGTTGACCCTTCCAGACCAGAGTCAACGATCCAGAGCCTGGCCACTCGGATCAGACCGGGAACAACATCGATCTACTTCCAGGTCATTAAACCCTGGACTGGGCTTATCGATAAACGCCACCGTTGCACAACAGAGATCAATAACGGACAGAGATCAGCGATCTCTCAATCACATACACTGTTCCAGTGAGGGCATACAGTCTGAGAGACATCTGTCTATCTCTGACCGGAGAGAGGAGGGTGAGAGGAGGGAGAGAGAGAGATCAGTGGGAGAGAGATATTGATGGATGGAGAGAGCGTTCTGTCCTTCTACACAGTAGCCAAGCTATTGTTTCATCATGGACAACCAATACCAAACAATATACTTTGATCTAGAATATTTGTGGAATACTCTGAAATCCCTGTGGAATAGCGGGCATGTTTATTCGGTGAGAGTGTTGTCACATGCATGCCATTGACTTGTCGGGGACAGAGAGACAGAGAAACACAAAGAGACGGAGGGATAGAGGGAACGGTAGCGCGAGAAGAGTTCATCCTGGGCGGCCTTCCCTGCTGGTGGATTATAGAGAGGCCATCTGTTCCAGACAGATTATAATCCTGTACCACAGGGGGACACAGACGAGGGAGGACGGACAGAGAGGAAAGGAGCTACGCACAAACAGACACACAAATTCTGTCATACTCATACACACCAACGCTGAGAAAATAGTCAACTGTTCACAAGTTGTGAAAACCTATGAATATGAATATGTGCTTCTTGGCATTAGTCATACATTCAAACAGTTTTTAGTTTGTAAAGACGCCCTGCAGACTTTTTATACTCCCCAAATACTGTAATTAGGTCATAGATAAAAGTATAGCGAGTGGATTACTCAGCAGAGTATGGAAAATACCCCTGTAACTCACCAAAAGGACTGCTTATAATTAAGATAGTTCTCTTCAAATTGCAACCATTAAGATAGTGTCTCAACACTTAGAGAAGATTTAGGGATTGAGATGAAAGGGTGTTTGGTATGGGAGTCACTTCTCTTCCTCCCCTCTCTCATCCCCCTTTCTTTTTCTGTCTCCCCCTCCTCCCCCTTTTGTTCTCTCTCTCTCTCTCTCTCTCTCTCTCTCTCTCTCTCTCTGTGGGGCGTTTCCACCTCGGTGCTCTAGCTCTGTAGACCAGCAGAAGGTCACCTCCCCCTCTGATCCCTCACCCCGCCCCCTGTCTCCCCCCACCCTGTTCTATCACCCCATTGGCTGACTGTGTCTGTGATGAGTCAGTCTGCCCCTTCCCCGTTACGGCAGGGAGAGAGACGGCCACGGAATTCACTCTCCCTTTCTGTTTCTCCTCCTCTTTCTCACTCCCCTCCCTTTTTGAGTTCTCTCCCCCTCCCTCTCTTTTGGAAAATAAGTGATCAGACCCTGACAGAGCAACAGAGGGAAAAAGAAAGAGAGGACACTACAGAGGAGAGGAGCAGCCATATCAGTAGCAGCAGGATCAGTAGAGAGTGACACCAGAACGCAGACATACAGTCAGTCTCTCTCTCTCTGGTCTCTCTTTCCATTTTGGGGCTGGATCTCTTCCCCCTCTCCTCCCCCTGTGTCTCAGTCGGAAAACCGCAGCAGCTTTGGGAACCCACTCCCACTCACGTTGTCATTACCGAGGCGCAGCAAGCCCGCGCCTGTCTAGGATGCTGTGAAGAATGGTTCACCAGGAAAACTGTTCTCACCAGGTAAGACAGGACACTGACTGAGACTAGCTGGGACTAGTGCTGAGACTAGCTGGGACTAGTGCTGAGACTAGCTGGGACTAGTGCTGAGACTAGCTGGGACTAGGGCTGAGACTAGCTGGGACTAGTGCTGAGGCTAGCTGGGACTAGTGCTGAGACTAGCTGGGACTAGTGCTGAGACTAGCTGGGACTAGTGCTGAGACTAGCTGGGACTAGTGCTGAGACTAGCTGGGACTAGTGCTGAGACTAGCTGGGACTAGTGCTGAGGCTAGCTGGGACTAGTGCTGAGACTAGCTAGGACTAGTGCTGAGGCTAGCTGGGACTAGTGCTGAGGCTAGCTGGGACTAGTGCTGAGGCTAGCTGGGACTAGTGCTGAGACTAGCTGGGACTAGTGCTGAGGCTAGCTGGGACTAGTGCTGAGACTAGCTAGGACTAGTGCTGAGGCTAGCTGAGACTAGTGCTGAGGCTAGCTGGGACTAGTGCTGAGACTAGCTGGGACTAGTGCTGAGACTAGTTGGGACTAGTGCTGAGGCTAGCTGGGACTAGTGCTGAGGCTAGCTGGGACTAGTGCTGAGACTAGCTGGGACTAGTGCTGAGACTAGTTGGGACTAGTGCTGAGGCTAGCTGGGACTAGTGCTGAGGCTAGCTGGGACTAGTGCTGAGACTAGCTGGGACTAGTGCTGAGGCTAGCTGGGACTAGTGCTGAGACTAGCTGGGACTAGTGCTGAGACTAGCTGGGACTAGTGCTGAGACTAGCTGGGACTAGTGCTGAGGCTAGCTGGGACTAGTGCTGAGACTAGCTGGGACTAGTGCTGAGGCTAGCTGGGACTAGTGCTGAGACTAGCTAGGACTAGTGCTGAGGCTAGCTGGGACTAGTGCTGAGGCTAGCTGGGACTAGTGCTGAGACTAGCTGGGACTAGTGCTGAGACTAGCTGGGACTAGTGCTGAGGCTAGCTGGGACTAGTGCTGAGGCTAGCTGGGACTAGTGCTGAGACTAGCTGGGACTAGTGCTGAGACTAGCTGGGACTAGTGCTGAGACTAGCTGGGACTAGTGCTGAGACTAGCTGGAGGAGTAGAGGGGGAGAAGGAGATGAAACAGGAGGGGGAGAGGGGGAGAAGGAGGTGAAACAGGAGGGGTAGAGGGGGAGAAGGAGGTGGAACAGGAGGAGTAGAGGGGGAGAAGGAGGTGGAACAGGAGGAGTAGAGGGGGAGAAGGAGGTGGAACAGGAGGAGTAAAGGGGGAGAAGGAGGTGGAACAGGAGGAGTGGAGGGGGAGAAGGAGGTGGAACAGGAGGAGTAGAGGGGGAGAAGGAGGTGGAACAGGAGGAGTAGAGGGGGAGAAGGAGGTGGAACAGGAGGAGTAGAGGGGGAGAAGGAGGTGGAACAGGAGGAGTAGAGGGGGAGAAGGAGGTGAAACAGGAGGGGTAGAGGGGAGAAGGAGGTGGAACAGGAGGAGTAGAGGGGGAGAAGGAGGTGGAACAGGAGGGGTAGAGGGGGAGAAGGAGGAGTAGAGGGGGAGAAGGAGGTGGAACAGGAGGGGTAGAGGGGGAGAAGGAGGTGGAACAGGAGGAGTAGAGGGGGAGAAGGAGGTGGAACAGGAGGAGTAGAGGGGGAGAAGGAGGTGGAACAGGAGGAGTAGAGTGGGAGAAGGAGTGTGGTATTGATATTCCAGAAAGGGAGCAGGGAGCCTTTTGAAGTTGTAAAAGACAGTGTGATGGTTAATACTACTGAAACACTGGATCCGTCCTAATACACCTGTAGTGTCTAGGGTTCCTCTCTACTCTGTCTTATTGGACTTTCTACCATAAGCCCAGAGGGCCACTGTTAACCCTGTTGACCCTTCCAGACCAGAGTCAACGATCCAGAGCCTGGCCACTCGGATCAGACCGGGAACAACATCGATCTACTTCCAGGTCATTAAACCCTGGACTGGGCTTATCGATAAACGCCACCGTTGCACAACAGAGATCAATAACGGACAGAGATCAGCGATCTCTCAATCACATACACTGTTCCAGTGAGGGCATACAGTCTGAGAGACATCTGTCTATCTCTGACCGGAGAGAGGAGGGTGAGAGGAGGGAGAGAGAGAGATCAGTGGGAGAGAGATATTGATGGATGGAGAGAGCGTTCTGTCCTTCTACACAGTAGCCAAGCTATTGTTTCATCATGGACAACCAATACCAAACAATATACTTTGATCTAGAATATTTGTGGAATACTCTGAAATCCCTGTGGAATAGCGGGCATGTTTATTCGGTGAGAGTGTTGTCACATGCATGCCATTGACTTGTCGGGGACAGAGAGACAGAGAAACACAAAGAGACGGAGGGATAGAGGGAACGGTAGCGCGAGAAGAGTTCATCCTGGGCGGCCTTCCCTGCTGGTGGATTATAGAGAGGCCATCTGTTCCAGACAGATTATAATCCTGTACCACAGGGGGACACAGACGAGGGAGGACGGACAGAGAGGAAAGGAGCTACGCACAAACAGACACACAAATTCTGTCATACTCATACACACCAACGCTGAGAAAATAGTCAACTGTTCACAAGTTGTGAAAACCTATGAATATGAATATGTGCTTCTTGGCATTAGTCATACATTCAAACAGTTTTTAGTTTGTAAAGACGCCCTGCAGACTTTTTATACTCCCCAAATACTGTAATTAGGTCATAGATAAAAGTATAGCGAGTGGATTACTCAGCAGAGTATGGAAAATACCCCTGTAACTCACCAAAAGGACTGCTTATAATTAAGATAGTTCTCTTCAAATTGCAACCATTAAGATAGTGTCTCAACACTTAGAGAAGATTTAGGGATTGAGATGAAAGGGTGTTTGGTATGGGAGTCACTTCTCTTCCTCCCCTCTCTCATCCCCCTTTCTTTTTCTGTCTCCCCCTCCTCCCCCTTTTGTTCTCTCTCTCTCTCTCTCTCTCTCTCTCTCTCTCTCTCTCTGTGGGGCGTTTCCACCTCGGTGCTCTAGCTCTGTAGACCAGCAGAAGGTCACCTCCCCCTCTGATCCCTCACCCCGCCCCCTGTCTCCCCCCACCCTGTTCTATCACCCCATTGGCTGACTGTGTCTGTGATGAGTCAGTCTGCCCCTTCCCCGTTACGGCAGGGAGAGAGACGGCCACGGAATTCACTCTCCCTTTCTGTTTCTCCTCCTCTTTCTCACTCCCCTCCCTTTTTGAGTTCTCTCCCCCTCCCTCTCTTTTGGAAAATAAGTGATCAGACCCTGACAGAGCAACAGAGGGAAAAAGAAAGAGAGGACACTACAGAGGAGAGGAGCAGCCATATCAGTAGCAGCAGGATCAGTAGAGAGTGACACCAGAACGCAGACATACAGTCAGTCTCTCTCTCTCTGGTCTCTCTTTCCATTTTGGGGCTGGATCTCTTCCCCCTCTCCTCCCCCTGTGTCTCAGTCGGAAAACCGCAGCAGCTTTGGGAACCCACTCCCACTCACGTTGTCATTACCGAGGCGCAGCAAGCCCGCGCCTGTCTAGGATGCTGTGAAGAATGGTTCACCAGGAAAACTGTTCTCACCAGGTAAGACAGGACACTGACTGAGACTAGCTGGGACTAGTGCTGAGACTAGCTGGGACTAGTGCTGAGACTAGCTGGGACTAGTGCTGAGACTAGCTGGGACTAGGGCTGAGACTAGCTGGGACTAGTGCTGAGGCTAGCTGGGACTAGTGCTGAGACTAGCTGGGACTAGTGCTGAGACTAGCTGGGACTAGTGCTGAGACTAGCTGGGACTAGTGCTGAGACTAGCTGGGACTAGTGCTGAGACTAGCTGGGACTAGTGCTGAGGCTAGCTGGGACTAGTGCTGAGACTAGCTAGGACTAGTGCTGAGGCTAGCTGGGACTAGTGCTGAGGCTAGCTGGGACTAGTGCTGAGGCTAGCTGGGACTAGTGCTGAGACTAGCTGGGACTAGTGCTGAGGCTAGCTGGGACTAGTGCTGAGACTAGCTAGGACTAGTGCTGAGGCTAGCTGAGACTAGTGCTGAGGCTAGCTGGGACTAGTGCTGAGACTAGCTGGGACTAGTGCTGAGACTAGTTGGGACTAGTGCTGAGGCTAGCTGGGACTAGTGCTGAGGCTAGCTGGGACTAGTGCTGAGACTAGCTGGGACTAGTGCTGAGACTAGTTGGGACTAGTGCTGAGGCTAGCTGGGACTAGTGCTGAGGCTAGCTGGGACTAGTGCTGAGACTAGCTGGGACTAGTGCTGAGGCTAGCTGGGACTAGTGCTGAGACTAGCTGGGACTAGTGCTGAGACTAGCTGGGACTAGTGCTGAGACTAGCTGGGACTAGTGCTGAGGCTAGCTGGGACTAGTGCTGAGACTAGCTGGGACTAGTGCTGAGGCTAGCTGGGACTAGTGCTGAGACTAGCTAGGACTAGTGCTGAGGCTAGCTGGGACTAGTGCTGAGGCTAGCTGGGACTAGTGCTGAGACTAGCTGGGACTAGTGCTGAGACTAGCTGGGACTAGTGCTGAGGCTAGCTGGGACTAGTGCTGAGGCTAGCTGGGACTAGTGCTGAGACTAGCTGGGACTAGTGCTGAGACTAGCTGGGACTAGTGCTGAGACTAGCTGGGACTAGTGCTGAGACTAGCTGGGACTAGTGCTGAGGCTAGCTGGGACTAGTGCTGAGGCTAGCTGGGACTAGTGCTGAGACTAGCTGGGACTAGTGCTGAGACTAGCTGGGACTAGTGCTGGGGCTAGCTGGGACTAGTGCTGAGACTAGCTGGGACTAGTGCTGAGACTAGCTGGGACTAGTGCTGAGGCTAGCTGGGACTAGTACTGAGGCTAGCTGGGACTAGTGCTGAGACTAGCTGGGACTAGTGCTGAGACTAGCTGGAGCTAGTGCTGGGGCTAGCTGGGACTAGTGCTGAGACTAGCTGGGACTAGTGCTGGGGCTAGCGCTCTCAACTAGGGCTCCTAAAGCACTGCATCTCAGTGCTAGAGGCATCATTACAGACCCTGATTCGATTCCAGGCTGTCTCACAACCATAGGGCGGCGCACAATTGACCCAGCGATGGCCGGGTTTGGCCGCGGTAGGCCGTCTTTGCAAATAATAAATTGTTTTTAAATGACTTGCCTAGTTAAATAAAGGTTCCATTTTAATAAATGTGCTGAGGCTAGACAGAGTTAGTAGAGTAGAGGATGTGTTATGTTAGCTGTTGTGGAGCAACAGGGGCTGAGATACTGCAGTAGGACTGGTATGCATGTGTGTATTCCCATAGGTTTCCATCATGTAATACTGACTGACTGTCATTAGTGGTTGTCGTATCTTGCAGGGGTTTGTGTTTCATGGCTGTCAGGCACATCCCAGTGGGTTTGGTGTTTGTATTATGGGATGGGTCTGGGAATCAGATGACTAAGGCGGTTGCTAAGCGCACATTTGACTTCAGGGAATAATGTCCCTCCTCCTCCCCCCTTCCCCTGGGCTGAGCCTGATCAATAGATGTCTGGGAAGGGTGAGCTGTTTCTGTCTCTCTCTTTCTGTGTGTGTGTGTGTGTGTGTGTGTGTGTGTGTGTGTGTGTGTGTGTGTGTGTGTGTGTGTGTGTGTGTGTGTGTGTGTGTGTGTGTGTGCATAACATATTTAAGGGTTTATGTATATTATCATGTTTTATTGAGTATATTCTTGAGATGCAATGTGTTTATTGCACAATGTAGCGCACAACAGCCAGTAAATGTAAAAGTGTGTGTGATGTGAGAGAGTGCGTGGGCGGGTGGATTGGAAACGGCATCTCTAGACTGCGACAGAAGTGTCCCACTTTACTTAATGAGGAATGGGAGGAATGATTAGACGAGTGGAGTGTTGAAGTAGTACAGTACATCAGAGCTTTACTCCCCTCGTACTCACCGAGAATATAGACAATATGACTGTAATGCAGGGAGAGGAGGAGGACGAAAGAGAAGTACGTAGATGGAAAAATAAAATGAAGATGATGGAGGAGGGGAGAGGGGTGCAGCAATGAAGGAGGTGGAACAGGAGGGGGAGAGAGGGAGAAGGAGGTGAAACAGGAGGAGTAGAGGGGGAGAAGGAGGTGGAACAGTAGGAGTAGCGGGGGAGAAGGAGGTGGAACAGGAGGAGTAGAGGGGGAGAAGGAGGTGGAACAGGAGGAGTAGAGGGGGAGAAGGAGGTGGAACAGGAGGGGGAGAGGGGGAGAAGGAGGTGGAACAGGAGGAGTAGAGGGGGAGAAGGAGATGAAACAGGAGGGGGAGAGGGGGAGAAGGAGGTGAAACAGGAGGGGTAGAGGGGGAGAAGGAGGTGGAACAGGAGGAGTAGAGGGGGAGAAGGAGGTGGAACAGGAGGAGTAGAGGGGGAGAAGGAGGTGGAACAGGAGGAGTAAAGGGGGAGAAGGAGGTGGAACAGGAGGAGTGGAGGGGGAGAAGGAGGTGGAACAGGAGGAGTAGAGGGGGAGAAGGAGGTGGAACAGGAGGAGTAGAGGGGGAGAAGGAGGTGGAACAGGAGGAGTAGAGGGGGAGAAGGAGGTGGAACAGGAGGAGTAGAGGGGGAGAAGGAGGTGAAACAGGAGGGGTAGAGGGGAGAAGGAGGTGGAACAGGAGGAGTAGAGGGGGAGAAGGAGGTGGAACAGGAGGGGTAGAGGGGGAGAAGGAGGAGTAGAGGGGGAGAAGGAGGTGGAACAGGAGGGGTAGAGGGGGAGAAGGAGGTGGAACAGGAGGAGTAGAGGGGGAGAAGGAGGTGGAACAGGAGGAGTAGAGGGGGAGAAGGAGGTGGAACAGGAGGAGTAGAGTGGGAGAAGGAGGTGGAACAGGAGGAGTAGAGGGGGAGAAGGAGGTGAAACAGGAGGGGTAGAGGGGGAGAAGGAGGTGGAATAGGAGGAGTAGAGGGGGAGAAGGAGGTGGAACGGGAGGAGTAGAGGGGGAGAAGGAGGTGGAACAGGAGGAGTAGAGGGGGAGAAGAAGGTGGGTCTTGGATGAAGGGAGAGGAAAAAGGGAGGAAGATGAGGATTTGAAAAAGAGGAGAATGTGAGGGAGGAAGAATAGAGGAGGTGGAGAAAGGAATGAGGTGGTGGTTAAGGACAAAATAGTTTGAGAAGAGAAAGATATTCAGAAAAGGAGGTGGAGAAGGAGGAATAGGAGGAGAGGAAGGAGTAGAGAGGAAGGAGGAAGAAAGGAAATAGAGAGGAAGTAGAGAGGAAGGAGTAGAGAGGAAGTGGAGAGGAAGGAGGAAGAGAGGAAATAGAGAGGAAGGAGTAGAGAGGAAGTAGAGAGGAAGGAGTAAGAGAGGAAGGAGTAGAGAGGAAGTGGAGAGGAAGAAGGAAGAGGGGAAGGAGTAGAGAGGAAGGAGTAGAGAGGAAGTAGAGAGGAAGGAGTAGAGAGGAAGGAGGAAGAGAGGAAGGATTAGAGAGGAAGTGGAGTGGAAGGAGGAAGAGAGGAAGGAGTAGAGAGGAAATAGAGAGGAAGGAGGAAGAGAGGAAGGAGTAGAGGGGAAGGAGTAGAGAGGAAGGAGTAGAGAGGAAGTATAGAGGAAGGAGTAGAGAGGAAGTATAGAGGAAGGAGTAGAGAGGAAGGAGGAAGAGAGGAAGGAGTAGAGAGGAAGTGGAGAGGAAGGAGGAAGAGAGGGAGGAGTAGAGGGGAAGGAGTAGAGAGGAAGTATAGAGGAAGGAGTAGAGAGGAAGGAGGAAGAGAGGAAGGAGTAGAGAGGAAGTGGAGAGGAAGGAGGAAGAGAGGAAGGAGTAGAGAGGAAGTAGAGAGGAAGGAGGAAGAGAGGAAGGAGTAGAGGAAGGAGTAGAGAGGAAGGAGGAAGAGAGGAAGGAGTAGAGAGGAAGTGGAGAGGAAGGAGGAAGAGAGGAAGGAGTAGAGAGGAAGTAGAGAGGAAGGAGGAAGAGAGGAAGGAGTAGAGGGGAAGGAGTAGGAAGGAAGGAGTAGAGAGGAAGTATAGAGGAAGGAGTAGAGAGGAATTAGAGAGGAAGGAGTAGAGAGGAAGTAGAGCGGAAGGAGTAGAGAGGAAGTAGAGAGGAAGGACTAGAGAGGAAGTAGAGAGGAAGGAGTAGAGAGGAAGTAGAGAGGAAGGAGTAGAGAGGAAGGAGTAGAGAGGAAGTAGAGAGGAAGTAGAGAGGAAGGAGTAGAGAGGAAGTAGAGAGGAAGGAGTAGAGAGGAAGTAGAGAGGAAGGAGTAGAGATGAAGTGGAGAGGAAGGAGTAGA
>NC_092170.1:14524837-14527337 GCF_045791955.1 Oncorhynchus clarkii lewisi
CACTGGGCCCCTGCTCCTTTTTCCACCCCAATTTGTTTGGAACACGGGTCATTGCCATGGAGAAATGCACTGGGTTGCTATGACAGCAGCGTTCTTTTCTCCCTCGTCCCAAAATAAGTCTTTCTTGTTGTGGTCAAACTTTAAATTCTCTTAGAAATGTGAATTCTAATGTGGGGCAATAAAGTCTCATACTCACACACTTTGCCCGTCTCCTCAATGGCTGTGAACTTGGATCCCAGGCCTATTGGAGGTGCCAGGAGTCTTCTCTCCCACAGTCCCCTCTATTCTACTGGAACAATGAACTTCTCTTTCACTCTGTCTCTCTCTCTTTCTCTCTCTAGCTCTAGCTCAGCTGACCTCACAATTGAGTCATTGTCAACTGCAGAATTAGTCACTTTTAGAGGATGACCTGGCCTGGTGTCACTGTGGGTTGTCAGCTATTCACTAGATCTGTCTATGTCTTCTTCTGCTCATTGTGCTGCTCTGTCTATGCTGTTCAGGAGGAGAGAGAGACAATGCTGTGACCTTGAGCTGAGACTGACGTAATGAGGGTTTAATCTGGGTGTCACGATCGTCCCCGTGTTACCCTCATCTTCCTCACCCTCTAGCTCCCTGCCCCTCCGTCCCCCTCAACCTCCCTCCCCCTCCAGCCCGCTGTACCTCCCTCCCCCTCTACTTCCCTGTCCCTCCCTCCCGCTCAACCTCCCTCCCCCTCCCTCTCCCCCTACCTCCCTGTCCCTTCCCCCCCTCTACCTCCCTCCCCCTCTACCTCCCTGTCCCTCCCTCTCTCCCCCTCTACCTCCCTGTCCCTCCCTCCCCCTCTACCTCCCTCCCCCTCCCTCCCCCTCTACCTCCCTCCCCCTCTACCTCCCTGTCCCTCCCTCCCCCTCTACCTCCCTGTCCCTCTGCCTTCCAGTCCCTCCCTCCCCCTCTACCTCCCTGTCCCTCCCTCCCCCTCTACCTTCCAGTCCCTCCCTCCCCCTCTACCTTCCAGTCCCTCCCTCCCCCTCTACCTCCCTGTCCCTCCCTCCCCTCTTTCTTCCAGTCCCTCCCTCCCCCTCTACCTCCCTCCCCCTCTACCTTCCAGTCCCTCCCTGTCCCTCTAACTCCCTCCCCCTCTATCTTCCATTCCCTCCCTGTCCCTCTAACTCCCTCCCCCTCTACCTTCCAGTCCCTCCCTCCCCCTTTACCTCCCTCCCCCTCTACCTTCCAGTCCCTCCCTCCCCCTCTACCTCCCTATCCCTCCCTGTCCCTCTAACTCCCTCCCCCTCTAACTCCCTCCCCCTCTACCTCCCTCCCCCTCTACCTTCCAGTCCCTCCCTCCCCCTCTACCTCCCTGTCCCTCCCTGTCCCTCTAACTCCCTCCCCCTCTACCTCCCTCCCCCTCTACCTTCCAGTCCCTCCCTCCCTCCCCCTCTACCTCCCTCCCCCTCTACCTTCCAGTCCCTCCCTCCCCCTCTACCTCCCTGTCCCTCTCTGTCCCTCTAACTCCCTCCCCCTCTACCTTCCAGTCCCTCCCTTCCCCTTTACCTCCCTCCCCCTCTACCTTCCAGTCCCTCCCTCCCCCTCTACCTCCGTATCCCTCCCTGTCCCTCTAACTCCCTCCCCCTCTAACTCCCTCCCCCTCTACCTCCCTCCCCCTCTACCTTCCAGTCCCTCCCTCCCCCTCTACCTCCCTGTCCCTCCCTGTCCCTCTAACTCCCTCCCCCTCTACCTCCCTCCCCCTCTACCTTCCAGTCCCTCCCTCCCTCCCCCTCTACCTCCCTCCCCCTCTACCTTCCAGTCCCTCCCTCCCCCTCTACCTCCCTGTCCCTCCCTGTCCCTCTAACTCCCTCCCCCTCTAACTTCCAGTCCCTCCCTCCCCCTTTACCTCCCTCCCCCTCTACCTTCCAGTCCCTCCCTCCCCCTCTACCTCCCTATCCCTCCCTGTCCCTCTAACTCCATCCCCCTCTAACTCCCTCCCCCTCTACCTCCCTCCCCCTCTACCTTCCAGTCCCTCCCTCCCCCTCTACCTCCCTGTCCCTCCCTGTCCCTCTAACTCCCTCCCCCTCTACCTCCCTCCCCCTCTACCTTCCAGTCCCTCCCTCCCTCCCCCTCTACCTCCCTCCCCCTCTACCTTCCAGTCCCTCCCTCCCCCTCTACCTCCCTCCCCCTCTAACTTCCAGTCCCTCCCTCCCCGTCAACCTCCCTTCCCCTTTACCTCCCTCCCCCTCTACCTCCCTCCCTGTTCCTCCCTCCCCCTTTACCTCCCGCCCCCGCTGAGTCAGCGATGAGGTCAGCTTCACTAATGGGTCACAGAGCCTGGGCATCATCAGTTCATGATGTGGAGGGTTCTGAAGGGTTCAGTGTTTACCAACATACAGCCCTCAGCACCACTGGGAGTGGGTTTGTGTGCATGTGACTGTGCGTTTGAGAGAGAGAGTGTGTGTGTGTGTGTGTGTGTGTGTGTGTGTGTGTGTGTGTGTGTGTGTGTGTGTGTGTGTGTGTGTGTGTGTGTGTG
>NC_092170.1:15212337-15217337 GCF_045791955.1 Oncorhynchus clarkii lewisi
CAGGGTCTGTATCAGGGGGCTGCTGTCATGTTTTCCATATGAGAAGGCTGTCAGGATCGACATCAAGGCTGCAGTAGGACTGCTGTTCCAGCAGCGCGCCCAGTAGACCTGTCACTGTGCCCTCAGCCAACCACGGCCCGGACGCCTGTCTTAGCCAACCACGGCCCGGGTGGCCCGGACGCATGTAACAGCAGCCGCCATCAGCCAGTCTAATCTGACACCTAGTCAGAGGAATGATTATCTCTCATTCTGACTTTCTAATTCCTTGACATTTTAATGCCATAATTGCAGTGGTTAATGTCAGACCTGTGGTTGCACCTGTCAGACAGGTACGAACCAGTACCTGCCTGAAGCCAATCAACACATCCTAAAATGTTCGGGAGCCAATCAACACATCCCAGAATGTTTTGGAGTCAATCAGCACATCTCAGAAAGTTCTGGAACCAATCAGCACATCCACTCAGAATGGCTGACTGACTGACTAACTGATAGGCTGACTGACTGACTAACTGATAGGCTGGCTGACTGACTAACTGATAGGCTGGCTGACTGACTAACTGATAGGCTCTCTGGCTGACTAATAGGATGGCTGGCTGACTGACTAACTGATAGGCTGGCTGACTGACTAACTGATAGGCTGACTGACTGACTGACTGATAGGCTGGCTGACTGACTAACTGATAGGCTCTCTGGCTGACTAATAGGATGGCTGGCTGACTGACAGGCTGGCTGACTGACTAACTGATAGGCTGGCTGACTGACTAACTGATAGGCTCTCTGGCTGACTGACAGGCTGGCTGGCTGACTGACTAACTGATAGGCTGACTGACTGACTAACTGACAGGCTGGCTGACTGACTAACTGATAGGCTGGCTGACTGACTAACTGATAGGCTCTCTGGCTGACTGACAGGCTGGCTGGCTGACTGGCTGGTGAGTCAGCTGAAATAGAACCATGTTGGGATCCTTTGACTGGGAGCAGCTCCACACATGGATCCCACCGCTGCCACCTTATTTCCACCAATACACAGGATCCCACCACTTCCACCTTATTTCCACCAATACACAGGATCCCACCACTTCCACCTTATTTCCACCAATACACAGGATCCCACCGCTGCCACCTTATTTCCACCAATACACAGGATCCCACCACTTCCACCATTATCAGCCAAATCTATCCTTGGGATGCGTCCCAAAAGGCAGCCTTTTCCATAGGGCTCTGCTCAAAAGTACTGCACTGTGTAGGGAATAGAGTGCCATGTGGGATGCAGGTTTATGTGTATCGTTAATTGTAGTGCTTGAGATAGAAGGTCTAATGTCTGAAGCATTGAAACTTTCTTCCTTGAGCTACGTAATATCTCTCACATATGCATTTGTTGTTTTGCAGACTTGACCTTAGGTTTCTGTCTCTGAGTAAATGACAGACAGTAATTATTCACCTGCTATGGAGTAAGAATAAGAGGATCTGACGAAGGACTCAAGTTATTCAGGCATACCTTCATTAGTACTTATCATATCTGTTGCATTTAGCTGAGCTAAGTCCTCCCTCCAACATACACATGTCAGAAAGGAGACAACATCAACTGGTCACCACCATTAGGCAGTATGAAGCTACACAGTCAGCTCCCATCCCAACACTATCGCCCCGCAGGGTGGCAGACAGACAGACAGCTTCCAAAACCTCACAGCCGAATGACTCCAATAATTGCCATTGTCTGAAAAAGCCTGAGAGGAAATAATGAAAACCAAAGCCGTTGTCCATATTGTTTGGTAATTAGGCAGCTGAGTGATTTGCATAGTGGTCACTTGATAGATAAAGGCGGCCCGGGAAGTGACGGGATATAAATGAGTTGTTTTACAGACGGCAGATGGTGGATATCACAGGGAGAGGAGATCACACTGGAAACACCACACTGCTGCTGCATGCCAGCTGTTACTGGTGTACCTATCTATCTCCCTCGCATTCCCTATCTATACTAACCTCTCCTCCTCTCCCTCGCTCTCCTCCTTTCTCTTTTTCTACCTCCCTCTCCTTCTACCTCCTCCACTCCCTCTCTCTCTACCTCCTTGTCTCTCTCTCTATACCTCCCTCTCTCTCTACCTCCCTCACTCTCTCCCTCGCTCTACTTCTCTCTTCCTCCCCCTCTCTCTCTTCCTCCCTCTCCCTCGATGTCCTACTCTCTCTCTCTACCTTCCTCTCTACCTCCTCCTCTTGCTCTCTCTACCACCCTCTCTTTTTACCACCCTCTCTCTACCTCCTCCTCTCCCTCTCTACCTCTCATTCTACCTCTTCCTCGCGCTCTCTACCTCCCTCTTTCTCTACCTCCCTCTCTCTCTACCTCCCTCTCTCTCTACCTCGGTTTCTCTCTTCTTCCCATTCTACCTCCTCCCCTCTCTCTCTCTCTGCAATTAAGCTATTCACAGCTTCCTGTCGCTCAGAGAACAGTTCAGATCTCGTCAATTAATTAAATGTAAATGAGAGGATTCACTCCCATGTCTATTCACTAGATGAGCCCTTGATGATGTATATCAAACAACACTTCAGACTAACATTCATTGACCTGGGTGTGAGTGAGTGAGTGACTGAGTGAGTGAGTGAGTGAGTGAGTGGGTGAGTGAGTGAGTGAGTGAGTGAGTGAGTGAGTGAGTGAGTGAGTGAGTGAGTGAGTGGGTCTGC
This sequence comes from Oncorhynchus clarkii lewisi, assembly GCF_045791955.1. NCBI lineage: Eukaryota > Metazoa > Chordata > Actinopteri > Salmoniformes > Salmonidae > Oncorhynchus > Oncorhynchus clarkii. The sequence continues at coordinate 15,215,017 of NC_092170.1, forward strand.
AGTAATATAGGAGTAGTAAAGAATAATGTCAATTGTAAATGGAGTGAATGAGAGATAGTAAATAAAGCTACCCTTGACTTTGTACTGTATTGATCATGTATTTGCAACAACTATACTGTAAACCCATATCTGTGTGTACTCTATATGTGTTTTATGTGGTTGTTGTCGTCTATGTCCTGTTGTCTGTAAATGATTATGGTTTAACAAAGACAAATTCCTGTGAATTACCAAATAAATTAACTGAACTGAACCCAGACAGAAGCAGCACTATCTATCTATGGTGGAGCTGGGTAGATGGGAGGGGTGGGGTTTGGTGTCCATGGTGACAGGGACGTGCGTATCGTAGCGTGTCGTGTCAAGGCGTACCTCTCTGAGGGCGGGGTCAGTGATGCTGTCCAGGCTGACGGAACCCTCGTAGGTCAGGTGGTGAAAGACATTGAGGGCGCGCACCGCCTCAGGCCCGCGCTGCTTGTAGCCGAAAATAAGGTCAACCCACTGATGCAGCTGACACGACACGAACTCACTTTCCAGGGCCTGTCAGAACACACAGACACACAGGCAGGGCTAGAGGGGAAAGGCACCCAGCAGCATGAAAACACACACAGTACACACAGTACACATACTGTAACACACACACACACACACGCACACACGCACGCGCGCACGCACGCACGCACGCACGCACGCACGCAGGGTGAGTAGAGGAAAAAGGCAGCCAGCAGCATGAAAACACAATGTACACACACAACAATACATACAAGGGAAAAAATAACACACCCCACACAACCCAACACGCGTTACACTACACACACAGTCTATGTTACTGTACATACAACTGACAACATCACTGCACTACTCAACACATAAACCCCACTGCTCTAGTTGTGGTCAAACAGGGAGGAACACTACTATTGAACCTAAAGCATTCAGTGATATTAGACTCCTGAGTTTTGATAGCAGCTATTCTCTCTCCAGCTAGACTGTGATAAAATCCACGTCCCTATATAGTCCTATATATTTAACCAGGGTTCTCATCAAAAGTAGTCCACTAGCTAGATAGGAAAGAGGGTGCTATTTGGGACGCAGTTTAATAAACAAGATGAGCCTCAGGAGAGCCGATTTAATGCCTCCAGCCTGATATCAGCCAGGTATCATGTTTGTTCTCTGTCTATTAAAAACAATGACAAGCCATCTTTCTCATGGAGCTGTTCAATACTAATGGAGATCCACTTTACTGTAAGCCGTGTGTGTGTGTACAGAGAGGAAAATGTATTTTTTGGGTGTGTTTAAGATAAGATAACAAACTAAAGATAACTACAGCATTCCTGTAGTCTTACACTGGCCCTTATGGTAAACAGTATTACTGTTGTGTTACATCACTATGGTAGACAGTGTTACTGTTGTGTTAACATCACTATGGTAGACAGTGTTACTGTTGTGTTAACATCACTATGGTAGACAGTGTTACAGTTATGTTAGATCATTATGGTAGACAGTGCTACTGTTGTGTTACATCACTATGGTAGACAGTGTTACTGTTGTGTTACATCACTATGGTAGACAGTGTTACAATTCTGTTAGATCACTATGGAAGACAGTGTTACAGTTCTGTTAGATCGTTATGGTAGACAGTGTTACTGTTGTGTTACATCACTATGGTAGACAGTGTTACAATTCTGTTAGATCACTATGGAAGACAGTGTTACAGTTCTGTTAGATCGTTATGGTAGATAGTGTTACTGTTGTGTTACATTACTATGGTAGACAGTGTTACATCACTATGGTAGACAGTGTTACTATTGTGTTACATCACTATGGTAGACAGTGTTACTGTTGTGTTACATCACTATGGTAGACAGTGTTACTGTTGTGTTACATCACTATGGTAGACAGTGTTATTGTTGTGTTACATCACTATGGTAGACAGTATCACTGTTGTGTTACATCACTATGGTAGACAGTGTTACTGTTGTGTTACATCACTATGGTAGACAGTGTTACAATTCTGTTAGATCACTATGGAAGACAGTGTTACAGTTCTGTTAGATCGTTATGGTAGACAGTGTTACTGTTATGTTACATTACTTTGGTAGACAGTGTTACTGTTGTGTTACATCATTACGGTAGACAGTGTTACAATTCTGTTAGATCACTATGGAAGACAGTGTTACAGTTCTGTTAGATCGTTATGGTAGATAGTGTTACTGTTGTGTTACATTACTATGGTAGACAGTGTTACATCACTATGGTAGACAGTGTTACTATTGTGTTACATCACTATGGTAGACAGTATCACTGTTGTGTTACATCACTATGGTAGA
>NC_092170.1:15222337-15259837 GCF_045791955.1 Oncorhynchus clarkii lewisi
TAGGAATGCCTTGAAGATCACGATCGACCGGTTGGTGACCACTGCTTCAGCCTATCACAGAGTCCCCTTTCCTCCCCTTCTCTCTCTCTGACAGATGCCTCTGTAAATTGTAAATTGGACCATGTGCACAACAGGAATGTGGCGTCTCCCTCTTCTCTCTGTCAGAGCCCTCATTAGAAAACCATTTAAAACCATTTAAACTCTGTCTAGGCCTGTGTTTATCAGGAGGTGTATGTGTTGTGTGTCAGGTGTGTGTGTCAGGTGTGTGTGTATGTGTGTGGGTCAGTGACTTTGTGTTTGTGTGTGTGTGTGTGTGGGGCTTGTGTGTGTGTGTCAGCGACTGTGTGTGTGTGTCAGCGGCTGTGTCTGTGTGTGTCTAAAATGTGCTGGGCCTCCTAGCTGGTTCAGTGCTAATATGAGGGCTGATTTACGAAAGCAGTGTTTGTCGTGTTCTGTGCTGCTGTTGGTTTTTACCAGGCCTATGGGAGTTTGACCAGGCCTGTTGCCTATGGGAGGATAACTACAGGAGGGTAACAAGCAGGGTTTAGAGAGGAAGCTGGCATGACAGGAAACACCCCAATAAAACACCGGAGTCTGGTGTTGGTCACATTTCACTCTTTGACTGACCACAACATTGGAGGCTGTTCCCCTCCCTCCCCCCTCTCTCTCCCCTCGCTCACCTATCTCTATCTCTCTCTCCCTCTGTCTCCCTCCTTACTCTCTCTATTTGTAAACTTCCCTGTCATAACTCAGCACCAAGCCGTTAAAGCTGCCAGCTCCGCTTTCGAGCCCAGCTCCCCTGGCAGCCATTAATACAGCAACAGCCTGTTAATGGGCTTAACAAGTCAATCACACAGCCTCCATAGATAGCTATCTATGGAGCCTGTTCGCTATCTATGGAGCCTGTCAGCTAACTGCCTCCATAGCATTAGCTATATTAAATTCTGCTGGGTCCCTTCAGGTGACACACTGTAGCGTTCTGGGGTGTTACTGGGACTGTGTTACTGGGACTGTTGACTACTCACAGACATGTCTGCCTCACCCTCTTTCACACACACACGCATGCACACGCATGACACACACACACACACACACACACACACACATACACACACACACACACACACACACACACACACACACACACACACACACACACACACACACACACACACACACACACACACACACACGGATGAGCAACACTTAAAACATGTATTGTGAAGGGGAGGAGGGTGGAGGGGGGGAATGCTGGTACGAGGTCTCTTGACAATGACTTGCTCTTGTAGGTGGTCAGCTCAACGCTGTTATGGCCCCCCTCCTACTCCCCCTGGTCCTGTACTCTTTGTCATTATGTAGTCATGACTGTCCTGATCAGGTCAGGTTACAGGAGACCACAACCCTACAGATTATCTCTCAACCCCAACAGAGAAGGAGAGATCTAAGGGTCTGAAGATGAGGGGGTTTTATGACCCCTCACGGCCCTGGTAAATCTCAGGCCACAAACAAATTCCTTTGTCCTGTTACTATGGAGAACCAACCTCAGAACATTAAACATGAAATAAAGGGACTTTGGAACAATGTTTTCCGTCAGCCACAATGGTGGTCATGACGATAGATGGAATATGAAAATGTATGTCATTTTTGTTTTGTTATTAAAGGTTAATAGATGACGTTATTACGAAAACATTGTAACGTGAAGAGTTTTCCTAGTATATGTTTGATGTTTATACATTGTACGTTGTATGGAATATATCCAAATCAAAGAGAATGTTTTGGGAATGATGAAATGTGAGGTTAGTTGTCTAAAATTGGATTTGAGTAAAATCTAGACCTTGCCCTCATAACTTGGTACGCCCAGAGAATTGCCCTAAAGGCGGTTACGCCCACTTCTGACACGAGGGTATAAAACCTGTGAGTAAAGATTTTCCAGAGAAGACTACGTGACCCAAGCTGCAGCCAAGCGCTAAAAAGTCAACGAACCCAGAAAGCAACACAAGTTTGAAGACAAAGAAATATTTTTCTACCCAAGCTACGGATGAGTAGCTGTGTCTAAGCGGGTGAATTCAAGTCGAACCCCCTTAGCATCCAATCCCAGTGAATCGTGGTATCTAAAAGGGTTCATTCCTATGCTGTGAGCTCTGAGCTGCAGAGCTGTCTGTCCTCAGAAGACCCCTTCCAGAGCAAGGGTGAGGGAACAGACTCCTAAGCCAAAAGGACACTGACATCGTGAGGATGACCAGAAAGGTGCGCCGGAGAAGTGCGTCATCGAGCAGCCTGAACAGTCCCCTGAACGGTCTACGCAGAGAATCCCCACGTAATTACATCATTATATTCTAACCCATAAGAGTGGCAGTTTGGGGCAAGGCTAGGGTTAGAATAGCATAGCTGACAAATTCACCCAAATGTATATTTCTCTCGTGTACTTTCTTTTTCCTCTCTCTCTTTGACATCCCCATTTTGGGTAACACGCACCATAGTATGTTGGCCCGTTATACTGAGTTCTAATCAATAGCCTATAGTGTGTTTTGTCTATGTGTATCTTTTATCATCATTTTAGCTTTCTAGTAAATAAATATTCAACTAAGATTGGAGTGGTACGAACTCATTGGTGAGACCCGGGTCCGTGTAGATTCACGGATTATACGATGTTCAGAACGAGATTGTAGAGGTGACTGGTTAATTAGCGGCTGTTGTAAAATCGATATTCTGATATTCTTTGAGTTAATTTGGAAAATAGAAACTCAATAAAAGCTAGTTTTCCCATGGTGCCCCAGGTTAATGAGTTAATAATTGCTTGATTCAGTTAATCACGCCATTAGAAACATTTAATAATTCGATGAACAACAGTCGTAACATTAACTAATACAACATCACGACAGTAGGTTACACTTTGTGAATGTAGGTAACTGTGTACCTAAGTGTCTTGGCTGTGTGCTTAGGGTCGCTGTCCTGTTGGAAGGTGAACCTTCGCCCCAGTCTGAGGTCCTGAGCAGGTTTTCATTAAGGATCTATTTCCCTCTGTCCTGACTAGTCTCCCAGTCCCTGCCACTGAAAAACATCCCCACAGCATGATGCTGCCACCACCATGCTTCACCTTAGGGATGGAGCCAGGTTTCCTCCAGACGTGACGCTCGGCATTCAGGCCAAAGAGTTCAATCTTGGTTTCATCAGAGCAGAGAATCTTGTTTCTCATGGTCCGAGAGTCCTTTAGGTGCCTTTTGGCAAACTCGGTAGAACTGTGTGTGTGTGGGTAGAACTGTGTGTGTAGGTAGAACTGAGTTCGTAGGTAGAACTGTATGTGTGTAGGTAGAACTGAGTGTGTGTAGGTAGAACTGAGTGTGAGTAAGGTAGAACTGAGTGTGTAGGTAGAACTGAGTATGTAGGTAGAACTGAGTGTGTAGATAGAACTGAGTGTGTGTAGGTAGAACTGAGTATGTAGATAGAACTGAGTGTGTAGGTAGAATTGAGTGCGTAGGTAGAACTGTATGTGTGTAGGTAGAACTGAGTGTGTGTAGGTAGAACTGAGTGTGAGTAGGTAGAACTGTGTATGTAGGTAGAACTGTGTTTGTGTAGGTAGAACTGTGTGTGTGTAGGTAGAACTGAGTGCGTAGGTAGAAATGTGTGTGTGTAGGTAGAACTGAGTGTGTGTAGGTAGAATTGAGTGCGTAGGTAGAACTGTGTGTGTAGGTAGAACTGAGTGTGTTTAGGTAGAACTGAGTGCGTAGGTAGAACTGTGTGCATAGGTAGAACTGAGTGCGTAGGTAGGACTGTGTGTGTGTAGGTAGAACTGAGTGTGTGTAGGTAGAACTAAGTGCATAGGTAGAACTGTGTGTGTAGGTAGAACTGAGTGTATGTAGGTAGAACTGAGTGTGTAGGTAGAACTGAGTGTGTAGGTAGAACTGAGTGTGTGTGTGGGTAGAACTGAGTGCGTAGGTAGAACTGAGTGTGCGTAGGTAGAACTGAGTGTGTGTAGGTAGAACTGTGTGTGTAGGTAGAACTGAGTGTGTGTAGGTAGAACTGTGTGTGTAGGTAGAACTGAGTGTGTGTAGGTAGAACTGAGTGTGTAGGTAGAACTGAGTGTGTGTAGGTAGAACTGAGTGTGTGTAGGTAAAACAATTTAGCAGAATAATGAAACACAGCTGCTGTTGTAATATCTTGTCACTCTCTCCTTTGTGCCGATAGACCAGCAGCCATGTTCTGTGTGTTTCAACAGACAGGCAGACAGACATACAAGTAGTTTAAAGTAGCATGTATTTGTTAACAGGGCATGTTAGCTGGTGTGCTGCTCTCTCCCTTTCCACCACAAGCCGAGGCCAGGAAAAGTCCTGTCCGGACATAAAACACTACATTTTAAATAGCTTTTGTCATTAATGCTTTATTAATTGCCTGGGGCAACACTAACCCGACGTGGGGTGTTCTAGAAATATCTGACACTTTGAGGTCAGAGCTGTTCCCGCTGTGTTACAGAGTGGCTGTGGTGGTTCAGCGTTCCTCTGCTTGCATCCCAAATGGCACCCCATTCTCTATATAGTGCACTACTTTGGACCAGGACCCATAGGGGCCATTTGGGACACATCCTCTGTCTGCTCCTTTGAGAGGATTTATTTCTTTCTTTGTCTTCAGCCTTTGTTCACATACAGTACAGCACTCCTTTGTTTTTAAAGTAAAGTTTTTTTTTAATATAGCGATAAATGAACTATGTATTTGTAAGTGCTTTAGTTATTCACTGTGTACCATGTCTCTGTTCCTCAGAGTTTGAGCACAGTGTTATTTATAATTCATGGTATATGTTTTATTGTGACGTTTCCTTCTGGGTTGTATACCGATGAACAGGGAATGCATCAGACCCACTGTAGATGCAGAGTATTTTACACTGAGCAGAGGTTGTTTCATGGACACGCACGCACGCACGCACACACGCATGCGCACACACACACACACACACACACACACACACACACACACACACACACACACACACACACACACACACACACACACACACACACACACACACCTTGACGTCTGAGGTGTCTCTCTGGCAGTGCCTCCAGGAGCGGGTGATGGCTGAGAAGGTCCGGTCTGGATGGTCAAACTTGTTGTTGTTAGCATTCAGGAAGAACGTGGTGAAAGGCTCCTGCAAGAAAAAACACACATACATTTTACGTTGAGCAAAGGATGTTTCATGGACACACAAACACCATACCAAACCATACTGTCAGTGAACTAGATTTTCTATTGCATGTTCAGAGTGAATAATTTATGCTCCCCTAAGGAGAGCTAATGGCTGAATTCTACTGGTTGTGACAGAGATAAGGGCAATGAGAATCTCTATTGGAACCCTAGATTCGGTAAAGAGGTCAATGGAACGCAGACTGTGGGGGATAGAAGAAGGATGCCAGATTGGTGCACATTCGACAAATTGGATCTAACAAAGTGGATATTTGTCAAATCCGTCACGATTGTCATGTATTGTCACAGGCCCACAATGTGATTACTAAAGTCCGACTTTGGCTGAATAACATATAAACAATAGCCTAAATGTAGAATAATTTTCCTGGGGGGCAATGAGGAGATTCGGGATCTTTCCTCCACGCGTTTCCATGGCATTTCCATTGTTTGGGTTGAGTTCCACCGACCTCTTTATCAATGATGTGTTTCTGTGTCTGTATATCTGATGTTCATGTGCCAGACTAGCGTGCGCCTGTCTGTCTGTCTATCTGTCTGTCTGTCTGTCTGTCTGTCTGTCTGTCTGTCTGTCTGTCTGTCTGTCTGTCTGTCTGTCTGTCTGTCTGTCTGTCTGTCTGTCTGTCTGTCTGTCCTCCCCTACTGTACATTACCCAATGCCTTAGGGAGTATTAACTACTGTGCTTCCTGGTAGCCGGGAGCGACGGTGCTAATTTGCTGATACTGTATGTGGTGTTCCCAGTCTGAGATGGAGACAGTGGTCTGATGTAGGGAGAGGAGGGGGAGAGTGGCAGGCAAAGGGAGAACAGGGGGGTGCTACTGACTCCCCATCAAGCTTTCTCCAATTAACGAGCTGCCTAACATATCAGATATGGACAAACCCCAGGAGGGGTAACCCTATATCTCACAATTTAGATTCCATTGGTATTTACTAAGCACTAGGTGGTATCAATATGCTTTCAACTGTGTGGACTGTGTGACTCAATATCTAACTAACTTACTGTACTAGCTGCCATTTAGAACATTTTATTTTGGATAAAGAATGACATACGTCTGTCTCCACAAGTCTAAAGTCAGATAGAAAGTGTAGAAATGATAATGAACCTATATATTTGTTTGATCAACCACCCCTTTTCCAGGTACAGGGAACAGGGTATTGGGTGGATGGGGTACAGAGTACCTACTATCCTGAGCAGCCAGAGCAGGGTGGAGTTAGCGGTGGAGTAGTGGGTGTTGTAGTGATATGGGGGTGTCTGGTCCTCTTCCCAGGTCTCATAGCGCTCTGCATAGAACACTGCACGCTTGGGGTTCAACGCTCCGATTGGCTGAGGGAGAAACAGAAGTTACGTACATACAGTAGATAGAGTATGATGTTCAGTATATAACTGATTTTAAAGACTTAGCAGACAGACAGCTCCTAGATCAGGGTTGTCAAACACAAGGCCCCCGAACCAAATGAGACAATTTAATATGGCCCGCCATGTTGTCATGGCAAAAAAAGGCCACAGGAGTTTAGTAAGGCCTGCAATTGATATTACAGTAATTACGTACCTAGTCAATGGATAAAACAAGAAATATATGACTTTACAACCCAAATATTGACCTTTGATAGCATGTTTCAATACTTCCACCATAACACAGGAACAGAAGCCAAGTCAATATTACACTCTGGGTCCCAGACTCTCTGTATAAGGCCGAGACTCATTCTGGGTCCCAAATAGCAACCCATTCCCAATATAGCGCACTAGCTTTGGGTAATAGGATGCCACTAACTATGTGGGTAATATGATGCCATTTGTGACGCGCCCTACGCCAATATTATGACACTGAGGCTCACTCTGGGTCCCAAGCCTTTGCTTTCTCATGTGTTTCTAAGACAATCTAATTAGCCATTAAAATACATGTACAGGAGAATGGTTTGTCTGCCTTCTCAATCACCCTGGCCAACAGGCAGCCATTGAAGGTATATTGGCAGTCATTGTTAATACACTCAGTGCTATTGGTCAGTGGGGGAGGGTGTGTATCCGTGTCTCAGATTGACCACAGGAATCATGGGAAATCTACCCCAACAAAGCCCTTGATTCAGACCAGCTGCAGCTAGTGGAGAGACCAACGACTAAAAATAAAATTACTTTAATATCAAATCATTAAGACTGTGCCGTTACTCCAGTATTCCCGTGACTAGAGTTAATGAGAGTGTTACAACACAAAAAGCTGCTTTCCAAATGACATTCAATTCCCTATATAGTGCACTCGTTTTGACCAGAAGGACCTGGACATATAGTACATAGGCTTCCATATGAGATGCAGCCAGACTTTCTCATCATCTTCATTATGTTCCAACAGCCCATAGCTCCCTCTATGTGGCACAGAACACATGGCATTAGTAGGAATGACTAGCGCTCAACTCTCTCACTCCAAACCAACTGGTCACGTCTGGTTTCCTTCTACGTTCCTTTCTTTCCCCTCCAACGTAATGACCGTCCACATCGATGTTAGCACAATGAGAGAGAATGAAAGAGAAGTTTATTGAGATCTGCTGAGATTTACGAGGTGATAATAGTGACGTATGGGGCCAGCTGTGATTGGGCTGTGGGCTACAGGAAGTCTGCTGGTAAACATCCAGGAGGAACCAGGCTGGTCTCAGTCATCTTAGCCCAATCATAGCTGCAGCTGGACAGCACAGCCAGATAATAGGACAAACTGGGTTTCAACCCGGTTCTGACAACCAGCTAACATGTCCCACAGCTAACACAGTCTCACAGCTAACACGGTCTCAAAGCTAGCACGGTCTCACAGCTAACATGGTCTCATTGCTAACATGGTCTCACAGCTAACATGGCTTCACAGCTAACATGGTCTCAATGCTAACGTGGTCTGATAGCTAACGTGGTCTAATAGCTAACGTGGTCTCACAGCTAACGTGGTCTCACAGCTAACATGGCCTCACAGCTAACACGGTCTCATAGCTAACACGGTCTCACAGCTAACACGGTCTCACAGCTAACATGGCCTCATAGCTAACACGGTCTCACAGCTAACACGGTCTCACAGCTAACACGGTCTCACAGCTAACATGGTCTCATAGCTAACAAGGTCTCACAGCTAACACGGTCTCACAGCTAACATGGTCTCACAGCTAACATGGTCTCACAGCTAACATGGTCTCATAGCTAACATGGTCTCATAACTAACATGGTCTCATAACTAACATGGTCTCACAGCTAACATGGCTTCACAGCTAACATGGTCTCAATGCTAACGTGGTCTGATAGCTAACGTGGTCTAATAGCTAATGTGGTCTCACAGCTAACGTGGTCTCACAGCTAACATGGCCTCACAGCTAACACGGTCTCACAGCTAACACGGTCTCATAGCTAACACGGTCTCACAAATAACACGGTCTCATAGCTAACACGGTCTCACAGCTAACACGGTCTCACAGCTAACATGGCCTCATAGCTAACACGGTCTCACAGCTAACATGGTCTCACAGCTAACACGGTCTCACAGCTAACATGGTCTCATAGCTAACACGGTCTCACAGCTAACACGGTCTCACAGCTAACACGGTCTCACAGCTAACATGGTCTCACAGCTAACATGGTCTCATAGCTAACATGGTCTCATAACTAACATGGTCTCATAACTAACATGGTCTCACAGCTAACATGGTCTCACAGCTAACATGGTCTCACAGCTAACATGGTCTCACAACTAACGTGGTATCATAGCTAACATGGTCTCAGAGCTAACGTGGTCTCATAGCTAACATGGTCTCAGAGCTACCGTGGTCTCATGGTCTCACAGCTAACATGGTCTCACAGCTAACGTGGTCTCATAGCTAACATGGTCTCAGAGCTAACGTGGTCTCATAGCTAACATGGTCTCAGAGCTACAGTGGTCTCATAGCTAACATGGTCTCAGAGCCAACGTGGTCTCATAGCTAACATGGTCTCATAGCTAACATGGTCTCAGAGCTAACATGGTCTCAGAGCTAACATGGTCTCATAGCTAACATGGTCTCATAGCTAACATGGTCTCAGAGCTAACGTGGTCTCATAGCTAACATGGTCTCATAGCTAACATGGTCTCAGAGCAAACGTGGTCTCAGAGCTAACATGGTCTCAGAGCTAACATGGTCTCAGAGCTAACATGGTTTCAGAGCTAACGTGGTCTCATAGCTAACGTGGTCTCATAGCTAACGTGGTCTCATAGCTTACATGGTCTCATAGCTAACATGGTCTCAGAGCTAACGTGGTCTCATAGCTAGCCAAGAACCCCAAATACGGTCAATATGAATATTTCCACTAAACCCAGCAGCTTATGGCCACAGTACTACAGTTCATAGGGAATAGGGTGCCATTTGGGACCCCTTCCATGGCTAGTAGAATAGTGACAACAAACCTTATCCTCAACCATTCCTTTAACACACATCGCATCTTAAGGACAAAACCTCACCGACAAATGGTTAAAAGTAGCAGATGGAAGTCATATCGCCTCTGACCACATAACATCTGCTGTCATTTTCTGTTCATTTCCAGACTATTCTACATGTTAAATCGCCACCGTTCCTCGATACACAGAAGGTGATCTACTGCGCACAGCTAATGTTGGTTATGGTGTGTCTTGTCCATTACATCTTATCGGCTTCCTCTGTCACCCTCACAGACAGCTCTTAGCCTTTAAAAATATATGGGGGGCTTTAGCCTGCTGAACTAGCTCATTAGTAAGACATTAAAAAGCTGTTAACATGGTAGATAGTGTTGGGTCTTAAGTGGCCATAAGAGCTTTCTAAGCTCTAAGCCTTTCACATGCATGCAGCACCAGCAACCTGGCACCCTATTCCCTATATTTTATGCTGCTTTTGACCAGGGTCCATTTGGGTAACACATTTTTTTTGGCTAGTTCACGCAAACAAGACAACATCCATTTCTGGCTATACTCTGACCTTCTCTGTTGTTGATGTGCGACAGCTAGCTACCTAGATAACTTTGCTATAGTGTGGTATTTTTTTGATTTCTTGATATAAATACACTTTAAAGCAACCAGGCATGTCAAGTGTGTTGATTGTACTAACAACTAATTTACTTAAGGTTAATTGATGGAACTATCAATGCTAATGTTGGATGCTAATGTTAGCAAGCTAATGTGCTAAAATAGATACTAGGTGGGAGATGGGGATATAGGGCCCTGGTCAAAAGTTGTGCACTACAGTACATAGGGAATAGGGTGCCATTTGGGACCCCTTCCATGGCTAGTAGAATAGTGACAACAAACCTTATCCTCAACCATTCCTTTAACACACAGTAATCACCAACTACCTATTATCAGGTGATTATGTAAATACAGGACATGATAAGGAGACAATAAAAACAAGTGCTTTAGACAGCTCTGCATTTAGCGCCTTCTAAGTTCACTCCCATAAATAACACCTGACCTAGTGATACCTACCTCCACCACCAAACAAGACATGATCAAACCTAGCTGCTGGATTATAGGGCTGTCACATGCTACACTAGATAAATCACTCATCACATGTAATTAGGATCATTCTCTGACTGCAGAGAGTAGAGACCCCAAAGTGGAGGATCCAAGAGGAGCGTGTGTGTGTATGTGTGTTTGTGAGTGTGTGAAACGCAGAGAAAGAGAGAGTTCTGCAGTTAGTGTGGTAATATCTAGGCTAACTCCCAAGGAGACACACATACTGCATTTTATATTTCAAAGGAAATTACATCATAGTACAGTGCAGGAGAAGTCAAACTTGTTTTCTCTCTGGGCTTGTCAGAAGAAGCATCTTGAACAGCTACAATCTAGTTCTTCAGAGTTCTTTGTTCGGGTGGTTTCTCTCATGGTATAAGTTTTCTGAAGTTCGGTAGCAGTCTATAAAACACTGATACAGTAAAGGGTGATATGCATGACTAGCACCACTAAATCTCCAGAGTTGTCTATGAGAGTTTGGCTGCACAGCTAGCTAGCTGCATTGCTAACCTTTGCTACGACATAAACAAACCTTTCAGCAAAAACTTTTGTTAACTCTTTCAAAAACATCAATAGGATTTGCTACTAGTAACTAAGCAGAGAAGGCAAATTAATGTAACGACCCTTCCCTAGTTATGACCTAGAGACGGGAGAGGGAGTATACGGAACAGTACCCCCTCCCCGACGCGCGGCTCCAGCCACAGGACGGCGTCAAAGGCGACGAACTCGGGGATCAGGAGCGGACTGGTCACCCCTGCTGATGCGCGGGAACCTATCACACCAGCTGAGGCGTAGGAACCTATCACACCAGCTGAGGCATGGGAACCTGTCGAGTCAGCTGGGGCATGGGAACCTGATAGACCGGCTGAGGCAGAAGAGCCTGGCGATCTGGCTGAGGCATGAGAACCTGACGAGCTAGTGGAAGCAGGGGAGCCTGGCGATCCGGCGGAGGCATGAAAGCCTGAAGAGCCAGTGGAAGCAGGGGAACCTGGCGATCCGGCAGAGGCATGAGAACCTGACGAGCCAGTGGAAGCAGGGGAACCTGGCAATCCGGCAGAGGCATGAGAACCTGACGAGCTGGCTGAGGCAGGGGAGCCTGGCGATCCGGCAGAGGCATGAGAACCTGACGAGCTGGCTGAGGCAGGGGAGCCTGGCGATCCGGCAGAGGCATGAGAACCTGACGAGCTGGCTGAGGCAGGGGCATGAAAGCCCGATGAGCCCACTGAGCCACCAATACCTATGTAAGAATGCTGTTCATTGACTACAGCTCAGCATTCAACACCATAGCACCATAGTACCCTCCAAGCTCACCATTAAGCTTGAGACCCTGAGTCTCAACCCCGCCCTGTGCAATTGAGTCCTGGACTTCCTGATGGGCTGCCCAGCTTTTCTTAAATATAAAGATACCGATACCGTACCGTGGCCCACAAACTGTGATACATACCGAACCGTGGGCCCACTGTACCGTTGCATCCTTACTGCCTACATACAGACTTGAAATCATTGGCCACTTTAAAAAATGGAACACTAGTCACTTTAATAATGTTTACATATCTTGCATTACTTATCTCATATGTATATACTGTATTCTATACCATCTATTGCATCTTAGCCTGACATTGCTAATCCATATATTTATATGTTCTTATTCCAATCCTTACTTAGATTTGTGTGTATTAAGTATTTGTTGTGGAATTGTTAGATATTACTTGTTAGATATTGCTGCACTGTTGGAACTAGAAGCACAAACATTTCGCTACACTCATAATAACATCTGCTAACCATATGTACATGGCCAATACAATTTGATTTTAAATAAATGTTTTGCCTCATCAATATACACACAATGCCCCATAATGATAAAGTAATTTTTAGAAATGTTTGCAAATGTATTAAAAATGTAAAACAGAAATACCTTATTTACATAAGTATTCAGACCCTTTGCTATGAGACTCGAAATTGAGCTCAGGTGCATCCTGTTTCTACAGGAGATGAGATCATCCTTGAGATGTTTCTACAACTTGATTGGAGTCCACCTGTGGTAAATTCAATTGATTGGACATGATTTGGACACACCTGTCTATATAAGGTCCCAAAGTTGACAGTGCATGTCAGAGCAAAAACCAAGCCATGAGGTCGAATGAATTGGCCGTAGAGCTCTGAGACAGGGTTGTGTCGAGGCACAGATCTGGGGAAGGGTACCAAAAAATTTGGGAACACAGTGGCCTCCATCATTCTTAAATGGAAGAAGTTTGGAACCACCAATACTCTTCTTAGAGCTGGCAGCCTGGCCAAACTGAGGAATCGGGTGAGAAAGGCCTTGGTCAGGGACATGACTAAGAACCCGATGGTGACTCTGACAGAGTTCCTCTGTGGGGATTGGAGAACCTTCCAGAAGGACAACCATCTCTGCTGCATCCACCAATCAGTCCTTTATGGTAGTGTGGCCAGACGGAAGCCACCTCTCAGTAAAAAACACATGACAGCAGTTTGCCAAAAGGCACCTAAAGGACTCAGACCATGAGAAACAAGATTTTCTGGTCTGATGAAACCAAGATTGAACTCTTCTGCCTGAATACCAAGCATCACGTCTGGAGGAAACCTGGAGCAAATTTCAAAAAACCTGGAGCAAATTCCTAAAAACCTGTTTCACTTTGTCATTATGGGGTATTATGTTTAGATTGCTGAGGCAAACAATTCATTTAATACATTTTAGAATAAGGCTGTAACGTAACAAAATGTGGAAAAGTCAAGGGGTCTGAATACTTTCTGAAGGCACTGTATATATGCACACATATGTGCACACTAGAGTCCTGTGTGGCTCAGTTGATAGAGCATGGTGCTTGCAATGCCAGAGTTGTGGGTTTGATTCCCACCAGTATAAAAAAAGTCTGCTAAATGACCCAAATGTAAATATAATTTCTCTTCCAAGTGAGCTAGCTTTGGAGCCATCGAAAACGTGAAGGGCTCTGGTTCATAAGGCCGCAGGTCCGAAGACCAGTATGGACAAGCTCCCTCTCCATTTCATAACGGTAGCTAGGAGGTAAAGTAGATCAGGTACATATGTCTGCTGTCACTTCACAGCTTTGGCTGTTTCTCCCTGAGAGAAGTTTTGACAGAGTCACTTCCTATCAGAAACACACAAAAACAGGTAGAACAACAGCCATGATAAACCTCTAGATTCTTAAGCAGAACACGCTCAGTATGCCTTCATATAGGATTATCAGCGTTTCCACTCCATCAACTAAGAGCTATGAGGAGATGAGCTTCCCTTTCCCATCAGCCACCTGTCAGTCACCAGGAAATAATCATTAAAACCTAATGAACCGCTCCACCACACCACTGTACCGCTGACATGGAGGGTGTGTGTGTATGGTTGGGTGTGTTTGTGTGTCTCCCTGTGATCTGACAGTAGGAATGCGCCACTGTGGCCCTGAGGCAGAGAACACTCTGTTCAGTTGGATTTAACACGGATGACTGGCTGGCTGATCAGCAGGTAAATTTCAGGTGTGTGAGAGGATTAAGTGGTGTATCATCCAGGAGCTAAAGGACATTTGGCCTGCTGGTACTGGCACCCACTTCCTGATTGGTAGTCACATGACCCCATGGTGTGAGCAGCTGAGTCAGAGGACAAAATATCACTGGATCATTGCTTCCCAAATGGAACCGTATTCCCTACATAGTGCACTACTTTTGACCAGCACCCTATAGGACTCTGGTCAAAAGTAGAGCACTATATAGGAAATAGGGTGCCATTTGGGATGCACAGATGTTTTAGTGGTTTGGTGGTTTTACATGACTCCGTTCAGAACACACAGTCTCTCTCTCTCCGAGTTCCTCCCTATTTCCTCTCTCCCTTGCTCTTTGTCTAATCTGATTATATGTGTGAGAACTCAAGCCCCTTCATTCCAGTTCAATTCACTTTCTGGTACATCTGGAGGTAGGAACCCTGGGGTTGGAGGTGTGTGTGAGCCCTGGGGTTCCAAGGACAACTGTCAGGAGAGAGAGGCCTGTGAACTCAAGGTAATGAAGGCAGCTCAGCCTGTAAACAGCATGGGAGGATGTCACTGGAATACATTACAATACATAACTGTCTCCACAGGCCAGAGGGCTCGGGCTCTCTCTCTCACACATGCACACACACACCTGGCTGTGTACAGACTGAATCTGCCACAGGGTTACATTAGCTAAAACGACAGCAGGAAGACACAGGAAAGGTGTGTGTCTTACGGTAGACCTGCTGCCAGAGTGAACACTGGATCACCAACAGGGCTGAGTAGAAATATTCACACAGTGACTTTCTTGACTGGCTGGGTGAAACTGCTATGAACCAGGTGGAGAGGAGACTACCCTTATAGACATCTGTTAGGAGGGAAGTGTATTCACTGACATCAGTACACATACCTACCAGGGTGCTTTAGTTGGAGTTATTTCTTGTTTTCATCGTGAGTTCAGCAACCTCTCTCATTTCCATACCCTCCTTCCCCCCTTCCTGCCTTTCCTTCCCTCCCTGCCTACCTAATTGTCCCTCTGCTTCCTCCCTTGCAAACACTTGTCTGGGATCTGAGGTGAAAATGTATATTTTCAAATTTGTGAAAACGGAGCTCAGAGAGAGTCAGGGAGTCGGCACTTTGAGGAAGAGCGGGAACCGGGGAAGGAGGGTGTGACAGAGTGAGAGAGAAGGAAAGCTCAGCCAGGAATGCGATTGTTTTCAGGTCAGTGAGTCTGTGAGTTGACAGAGCGAGAGAGAGCGAGAGAGAGCGAGAGAGAGCGAGAGAGAGCGAGAGAGCGCTGCTAGGAAGTTAAACAGGGACAGAAGCCCTCATCATACAGACACTATAAACTCTCCTACTGTTGATAGTTGAGGACAGTACCATGCCAAACAGAGCAAAGACACTAGAACATAACAAACAGAGCGGAGACACACAGGATGTTAAACTATCAGCTCCTTCTCTACATTCCAGCGCTGGGTTCAGACTGAGCACATGATGTCTGCATTATGATGTCTGCATTATTTCCCAGTCAAGATGGCTTTCTCTTCCAGCCTGCATGGGCCTTAATATGGAAATCCCCCTGCCGACTGAGACCCTCACCCCTCCTGTCCTTACCCCTCCTCCCCAATTTCCCCCATCGTTCCTCTCCTTCCCCCTCTCCTCCAGTCCTACAGGGTGTATAACAGAATGACAGTACCTTGGAGAGATCTCTGAAGTTGCCCGGCAGGGTGAGGTCCAGCTCCTCGGACTCATAGTTGGTGAGAACCCAGGGAAACACCGGGTACTGGTTCAGATCATTGTAGGTCCTCCCTACAGACCGACAGACAGACAGAGAGAGACAGACAGAGATCTGTTAGAGAAGTTCTGTGAGCGGAAAGAGGAGGGGATGAGGTGGGGCGGTGGAGGATGTATGAGGGGGAGAACTGCAGGGCGCATGGGGAGAACTGCGGGGTACACACGAGGCTTAGGTTACTTTGGGGACCCAGCATGCAACATTCCAGTAGAGCATTCCATCAGACTCCTCTCAGGCCAGCTTCCTGTTTCTGACAGACTAACTTCCTGTCTGGGAGGGTGACACCACCGCTAAAATAGTCCTCACTCTGCTCTCTGTGGGGAGGCATTAGTATGGGAGCAGTGTGTGTGTGTGTGTGTGTGTGTGTGTGTGTGTGTGTGTATGTGTGTGTGTGTGTGTGTGTGTGTGTGTGTGTGTGTGTGTGTGTGTGTGTGTGTGTGTGTGTGTGTGTGTGTGTTTGCCTCTGACCCTATTACGGGGGCTGAGTCACTGGCTTACTAGTGCTCTCCCATGCCGTCCCTAAGAGGGGTGCATCAGGTCGTGCCAGGCCTTTTTCGCTAAACTCGACTTGAGGAGGTTGAGTCACTGACTTTATCTTCTTGTTCGGTCTTGCGCCCCCCTCGGGCTCGTGTGGTGGGGGAGATCTTCGTGGGCTATACTCTGCCTTGTCTCAGGGCAGTAGCAGTGCGTGGGTAAAATCACTGGTGAAGCCAAGCCAGGGAAAAAATGCCATATTACAACCTATGTGCTGTGATAATTGCATTGTTTGCTCTATAACCTGTTAGTTCGTATGCCTTGACACTGTGATATATAAGCCTAAAGGCAGAGACAATAAAAATACACAGTGGCAGAATAAATTCATCACAAAACCAGAGAGCAACATCTGTCCGACATTTTCGGACTACTAAACAACTATTGATGTAGAACACCGGAAAGTTAGACCAGGAGCTGTCTCCACTATTTCAGCACATCATCAAAACACCTATGCTTAGTCTCAGCTCGCTGGTCACCATAGCAGCACCCACCTGTAGCACGCGCTACAGCAGGTATATCTCTCTGGTCACCCCCAAAATCAATTCCTTCTTTGGCCGCCTCTCCTTCCAGTTCTCTGCTGCCAATGACTGGAACAAACTACAAAAATCTCTAAAACTGGAAACACTTATCTCCCTCACTAGCTTTTAGCACCAGCTGTCAGAGCAGCTCACAGATTACTGCACCTGTACGTAGCCCATCTATAATTTAGCCCAAACAACTACCTCTTCCCCTACTGTATATATTTATTTTGCTCCTTTGCACCCCATTATTTCTATCTCTACTTTGCACATTCTTCCACTGCAAATCTACCATTCCAGTGTTTTACTTGCTATATTGTATTTACTTTGCCACCATGGCCTTTCTTTGCCTTTACCTCCCTGATCTCACCTCATTTGCTCACATTGTATATAGACTTATTTTTCTACTGTATTATTGACTGTATGTTTGTTTTACTCCATGTGTAACTCTGTGTTGTTGTTTGTGTAGAACTGCCTTGCTTTATCTTGGCCAGGTCGCAATTGTAAATGAGAACTTGTTCTCAACTTGCCTACCTGGTTAAATAAAGGGGAAATAAAACATTTAAAAAATAATACAGTGACAACTAAAAGGTCCAATCAACCTAAGCAAAATATAATGTGTATGTATATGGTACTGATTTGTGTATGAGTGTGTGTGTGTGTGTATGAGTGTGTGTGTGTGTGTGTGTGTGTGTATGAGTGTGTGTGTGTGTGTATGAGTGTGTTGACTCACCCTACTTGTAGAAAAACGCCAATGCCATCCTCCTCTCTTTCATGTTTCTGAAATGGTCTATGACTCTGTCATACAGTACACGCTTTTATTTTTTTTTGTCCTAGACTACTTGGCTAAAACGCTTGCTGCTAGCCTAACTTCCTTTCATGGGCAACGATTAACCAGCTAGTTAACATTAGCCTTCTACATCTAGCTACATATTGAACTTCCATCCTCTCAGGCCAGGGGCACAATGTATGAATTTGTGGTTGAGTCAGAATCGCCATTATAATCATTGGCCAGTATGGAGAATTAAGTAAAACCAAGGCCAAATCCCCATCTCTGTTCATGGCTAATTTAAGAAAGGGCACATTTTTGCTAGCTACAGTGCCTTGCGAAAGTATTCTGCCCCCTTGAACTTTGCGACCTTTTGCCACATTTCAGGCTTCAAACATAAAGATATAAAACTGTATTTTTTTGTGAAGAATCAACAACAAGTGGGACACAATCATGAAGTGGAACGACATTTATTGGATATTTCAAACTTTTTTAACAAATCAAAAACTGAAAAATTGGGCGTGCAAAATTATTCAGCCCCTTTACTTTCAGTGCAGCAAACTCGCTCCAGAAGTTCAGTGAGGATCTCTGAATGATCCAATGTTGACCTAAATGACTAATGATGATAAATACAATCCACCTGTGTGTAATCAAGTCTCCGTATAAATGCACCTGCACTGTGATAGTCTCAGAGGTCCGTTAAAAGCGCAGAGAGCATCATGAAGAACAAGGAACACACCAGGCAGGTCCGAGATACTGTTGTGAAGAAGTTGAAAGCCGGATTTGGATACAAAAAGATTTCCGAAGCTTTAAACATCCCAAGGAGCACTGTGCAAGCGATAATATTGAAATGGAAGGAGTATCAGACCACTGCAAATCTACCAAGACCTGGCGGTCCCTCTAAACTTTCAGCTCATACAAGGAGAAGACTGATCAGAGATGCAGCCAAGAGGCCCATGATCACTCTGGATGAACTGCAGAGATCTACAGCTGAGGTGGGAGACTCTGTCCATAGGACAACAATCAGTCGTATATTGCACAAATCTGGCCTTTATGGAAGAGTGGCAAGAAGAAAGCCATTTCTTAAAGATATCCATAAAAAGTGTTGTTTAAAGTTTGCCACAAGCCACCTGGGAGACACACCAAACATGTGGAAGAAGGTGCTCTGGTCAGATGAAACCAAAATGGAACTTTTTGGCAACAATGCAAAACGTTATGTTTGGCGTAAAAGCAACACAGCTGAACACACCATCCCCACTGTCAAACATGGTGGTGGCAGCATCATGGTTTGGGCCTGCTTTTCTTCAGCAGGGACAGGGAAGATGGTTAAAATTGATGGGAAGATGGATGGAGCCAAATACAGGACCATTCTGGAAGAAAACCTGATGGAGTCTGCAAAAGACCTGAGACTGGGACAGAGATTTGTCTTCCAACAAGACAATGATCCAAAACATAAAGCAAAATCTACAATGGAATGGTTCAAAAATTAACATATCCAGGTGTTAGAATGGCCAAGTCAAAGTCCAGACCTGAATCCAATCGAGAATCTGTGGAAAGAACTGAAAACTGCTGTTCACAAATGCTCTCCATCCAACCTCACTGAGCACGAGCTTTTTTGCAAGGAGGAATGGGAAAAAATGTCAGTCTCTTGATGTGCAAAACTGATAGAGACATACCCCAAGCGACTTACAGCTGTAATCGCAGCAAAAGGTGGCGCTACAAAGTATTAACTTAAGGGGGCTGAATAATTAGGCACGCCCAATTTTTCAGTTTTTGATTTGTTAAAAAAGTTTGAAATATCCAATAAATGTCGTTCTACTTCATGATTGTGTCCCACTTGTTGTTGATTCTTCACAAAAAAATACAGTTTTATATCTTTATGTTTGAAGCCTGAAATGGTCGCAAAGTTCAAGGGGGCAGAATACTTTCGCAAGGCACTGTATCTAGCCACGGGTGGACAATAACACGGTGAGATGCTACAATTACATATTTTTCTGTCAATGACTTTTGGCTGTATGCGATGTGATTGGTCTGAAGCCAAATCCAAACTGGCTTCTCTTGACACTTTTTTTTGGTGCGCCAGGACCATTCACAGTTGAGCTCACTCAGTTTAGCTCAACGGTGATTGCCTATTTTTATCAAGGAAGGCCAAATCCTTGGTGGCTTCCCTTGCATTCAATGCTACGGGCGGCAACAATATCCTACTCTTTTTGACAAGACAGCATCAGATAGATGGGTTACACATACAGAGACAGAGAGGCGCTGAGAGACGATATATCAATTATTATTTATTTATTTGGTCAATGTTTTGGGGAAGCCTAGCTTCCCTTGGCATCCATGAAGACATGCCACTGTTTCAGGGTAGTAAGTTGGTAGTTTGTTGATATCCTTCTGGTGGTGTGGGGGCTGTCGTTTGACAAATGGGTGGGGCTATATCCTGCCTGGTTGGGCATGTCAGGGGGTATCGTCGGACGGGGCACACAGTGTCCCCCGACCCTCACTGTCTCAGTCCCCAGTAGCTATGCTGAAATAGTCTATGTACCGGGGGGCTAGGGTCAGTCTGTCCTATCTGGTGTATTTCTCCTGTCTTATCTGGTGTACTGTGTGATCTTAAGTATGCTCCCTCTAATTCTCCCATCTCTCTCTCTCCCCTCCTGGAGGACCTGTGCCTTAAGACCATGCTTCAGTACTACCTGGCCTGGCAACTCCTGGCTCTGCCTGTCTCCAGTCCACCTGGTTGTGCTGCTGATCCAGTTTCTGCTGTTCTGCCTGCGGCTATGGAACCCTGACCTGTTCACCGGACCTGCGACCTTATCCTGAACCTACTGTTTCGACCCCCTCTATCCCTCTCGCTCTATCTACCGCACCTGCTGTCTCGACCTCTGAATGCTTGGCTATGAAAAGCTAACTGACATTTACTCCTGAGGTGCTGACCTGTTGCACCTTCTATAACCAATGTGATTATTATTTGACCCTGTTGGTCATCTATCAACATTTGAACATATTGAAGAACAATCTAGCCTTAATGGCCATGTACTCCACCAATTTCCACCGGCACAGCCAGAAGAGGACTGGACAGCCCCTCAGATCCTCTCTAGGTTTCTTCCTAGGTTCCTGCCTTCAAGGGAGTTTTTCCTAGCCACCGTGCTCTTTGGGGTTTTAGTCTGGGTTTCTGTATAGCACTTTGTGACATCCACTGATGTAATAAGGGCATTATAAATCAATGGGGTTGATGATTGATTGACTGTGTGTCTGTGTGTTGGTGCGCTCTTCCTTTCTCTGCATGACCCTGATGAGTATATTAGGCCAGTCTGGTGTTGGGGTTCAACGTTTCTTATACAGAAGCAAACCAAATGAAACGGGGAGGGACCTACCTGAATTTGACCAATAGAAACTCTCGTTTTGCTCGGTTTGCTTCTGTTTGTTTTGTAAACGGTCTCCGTAATGAAAACGTCCATGGTTAGGAGCAAAGGGTGTATGTGTGTGTGTGTGTGTGTGTGTGTGTGTGTGTGTGTGTGTGTGTGTGTGTGTGTGTGTGTAGTGTGTATGTGTAGTGTGTACATGTAGTGTGTGTAGTGTGTACATGTAGTGTGTGTAGCGTGTACGTGTAGTGTGTATATGTTGTGTGTATATGTAGTGTGTGTATGTAGTGTGTGTGTACATGTAGTATGTGTATGTAGTGTGTGTAGTGTGTGTATATGTAGTGTGTGTGTACTGTGTATATGTAGCGTGTGTAGTGTGAATATGTAGTATGTGTGTGTAGTGTGTATATGTAATATGTGCAGTGTGTATATGTAGTGTGTGCAGTCTGTTTATGTAGTGTGTGCAGTGTGTATATGTATTCTGTGTTATATATGTAATTACAGAGATATAGAACTGTTCTCCTGGTCACCGTGTGGTCGTTGAACACGCCTGATGTGACACCGCCAGGCTAACCTCCTGATTGGACAGCCGTTGGAGGTTACCATGGATACCTCAGTCATGGCGGTGCCAACATGCAGCTGTACTGAGGGTTGCCAGATGTGAGAGCTTAGTTTTCCTTTTCAGGAAAATGGTTTTGATGGTTTTCAGATGGAACCCTAACTCAGCCATGAGAACCACGAGGAGCTCCTCAACCGTCCAAGTCGCCACAAGTCCTCTCTAATTTCACACTGCTATGGACTGGTCCAATCAGAAGACACTGCTATGGGCTGTCCAATAAGTAAGCACTGTTATGGGCTGTTCCAATCAGAAGAACAGAGAACAGAACTATGGGTGTGATGGTGTGATATCAACAACTGATTATAGAGCAGTATTACACACTAGCAGAAAACCCACAACAGCCAGTCAAACAGGAGATAGGAGACCACCCTTCAACCTCCCACTCTCCCAGCATCCTAGCCTCCCATCCTCCCAGCATACTAGCCTCCCATCCTCCCAGCCCCCTAGCCCCCCAACCTTCCAGCCCCCAGCTCCCAAGCCTCCCATCCTCCTAGCACCCTAGCCAACCAGCCCCCTAACCTCCAATCCTTTGAGCCCCCTAGCCTCCCAGACCCCTAGACTCCCATCTTCCCATCCTCCCAGACCCCTAGCCTCCCAACCTTCTATCCCCCCAGCTCCCTAACCTCTCATCCTCTGATCCCTCTAGCCTTCCATCCTCCCAGCCCCCTAGCTTCCAAACCTCCCAGCCCCATAAACTCCCAGCCACCTAGCCTCCTATCCTCCCAACCCCCTAGCCTCTCTGCAATGTTCTGCTCTTTCACCAAACTACCAGCCTCAGATAGCTTCTCAAACTTCTAGCTTCCCTGCACTACAATGTTCTGATCTGTCCCCAACCTCTAAGCTCTGTGTGCCCCTGGGGGCTACTCTTACTTCCTCTGACAGAAACATGTCATACCCAAATGATAATGTACTTGATTAGGACACAGAAGTTCCCACAGCAAATAAGATGGCTGCTGAGTGTTTAACATAGTTTAATGGAAGGGTGGTTCTCCTGCTACTGTGATGTATAGATAGAATTAGAATTATTAGGGTTAGATCTGGGTGTTGTGAATGGTACATTATGATGCTGGGTTAGGGTTAGAGTTGTTAAGGCGATTTTAAGTCACTCTGGACAACAGCGTCTGAAAAATGACCAACTTGTAAATGTAGATACAATATGATATGATAGTGGGTTAGGGTAAGAGCAGGGTGTTATGGATGCTACACATCTAAAATCACACGCATGCCCCGGGGTGATGCACACAGCTAATTCCCAGAGCTACTTTGACAGACTGCATGTCACAAGACTGCATTAGCCCACTGAGCTTAAGCCCGGACATTAGCTTGGAGAGATAACGGTGTGAGTAGATTTACCACGGTTGTAGCCTGTTCCTGTTCTGGGGTGATGGTGTAGGAGGGAGAGGGGGGTCCTGTGTGTGAGGGTGTATGGAGGAGACAGGGGTGAGGGTGTAAGAGTGTAGGGGCGGGATAGGGATGGTAGTGTGGTGTGGGTAGATGTTCCAGTGCTATTCTAGGGTGGTGGTGTAGGGAAAGACGGGTGAGGGGTGTGAGGTGGGTGCGAGGTTATAGGGAGGAGATGCGTTGTGGGTAGAGTTCCAGCCTGTTCTGAAGTGTCAGGATGATACCCACACACACACAACACACACTCTGACATGTCAGAATGTTAATAACAGTAGAATAGTGTTTAATTAGAAGAGCACTGGCTGCATGTTAACACCTTTTGCCCTCTCTTCCTCCTCCACCACCCCTCCTCCTCTTGCCTCCATCTCCCTCCTGTCTTCCACCCCAACTCCCCTGACACTTCCGGCAGCTCAGGTCATTACCACACATTTTTTATGAATTTCCACCATGTTTTTCTGTCTGCCGTACATCTAATTAGATGACAATAACATATCGAACTCACGCCACAGATAAATATAAATATGCATGAATCTGCAGCGAGCGAGGGATGTGACACCTCTCAGAGAGGAGTGTTGCGGCAGGCGCTCTCGTCTTCCAGTTAGTCACAGTTCAGAGGCGACAAAGAGGCACGCACACGCACGCACCCACACCCACACGCACCCACACACACACACACACACACACACACACACACACACACACACACACACACACACACACACACACACACACACACACACACACACACACACACACACACACACACACACACACACACACACACACACACACACACACAACCCCTAATTATCCTGGAGGATGGGTGATCTGCAATAGTCTTGCTTCCTTTTTCCTTATTTTCTTGCTTCAAATAAGTCAGTCATATTCCTCCACATGAACAGTGAAGTAAGGCTACCTACATTACGAACAGTACTACTGCTTAGGAGTGAACTGAACACTGAAGAGAGCATCTGGCTCCTTAAACAAAGACAACTTACCTGTAGGTCCTGGCTGGGGTGTTTTAACAGCCAGTCAACAACAACATACACTACATTCATCATGGTAGAATAATAGATTATGAGATTTTGGGTATGGAGAGAAGAGGTGATCGGCTCAATACAACAACATGCATCCATCCAAGATGAGGGGGAGAGGGCATAGGAGAGAGGGAGAAAGGGAGAGGAGGGAAAAGAGGAGAGAGGAGGAGACTGAGAAAGGAGAGAGGAGGAAAAAGGGTGGAGAAGGGATGCTGACCTGCGACGGTGTTGAGGAACATGAGGTACTCGAAGTTGGAGATCTCCCTCCTCTGCCAGCGCTGGGTCATGTTAGACGACTTGAAGAGCTGCCGGGGCGTCGCCATGGAGATACGCCTGCACAACAACAGAGGAAGAAACACCTTAGGTTGTGTCCAAAATGGAACCCTTTTCCCTATTTATTGCACTACTTTTGACCAGGAATCATTCATACCAATGAGGTTTAAGTAAGAGGTTCGTAAGTGTACTCAAGAAACCTAAGTGCACAACCAGACACACATAGACCAGCTAAAGACCAAAACTCCCAGACACGCAATCATTCAGTGAGAACTCAGAGCAGCACACACTGGCACCGTGTGACAGCTTCATCAGCATGTGAGACCTAAGCATTCTTCAGCCATGACCAAAGTGTCAGAGTCGTGCAGGCCTTGAAGTGACTTCAACTCAACACATGGGGAGAATCAAAAGTTGGATGGAGGCTGTTTCTAAAAGACCTAACAATACTAGCTAACACTAGTCAATACCTAACATTAGCACATAGCTAACACTAGCCGATAGCTAACACTAACTGAAAGCTAACGCTAACCAATCGCTAACACTAGCTGATAGCTAATACTAGCTAACAACAGAGAGCTAACACTGGCCAATCAACGGCTAACACTAGCTAACTGATTGCTAACAATAGATGTGTGTTTTGTGGTGCTTAATGACAGGGTGTAGGTATGGTAAAGGGTCTGTCCTCCGTCTCCTTCTGTGTATTTTACTGTGCGGTCAGGAAGGCAGGCAGGCTGCAGCTCTGTGCTACAGAGACTTAACTCAGAGAATTAGATCAGTTCAGTCAATGACCACTCATTCCAATGACGGGAGCAATGGAATTCACTTCCTGTTGAACGCGGAACGAGGGAGAGCTCGGTTTGTTGTTTTGGAACGTTTGCTCTTTTGAAAGTGTATTAAAAGGTTTCTTAGTAGCTAGCTACTTTTTGAGTTTGGTCCTGCAATACAGTTGCATCAGTTGCTGGGACTGCTACTCTCAGTGATCCTGCCGACCAAGGCCGGGTCTAAGGACTTATTTGGCGTAACAGTTAGCCTAGCTGCTAGCTAGCTGCCTATCAAGCTAGTGGGGTTTTTCTGACGGCTTGAATACAGCCCACGATGCGGTTAGCCATTGTGGCTGGGACAACGGATTGTCCCGGGCTTGTGGCTGGCTAGAACCCTGCTGTTTATTGTTGTTTTCAATCTTCCCTGTGACTTATTCTGTCTGGAAATGCGAGGAGTAACAGTGTAACCTACGTTGCTACCATGACAAAGACCAAAGCCGGCGGGAGTACCTTGAGGACAGTGGTGTCTATCTATCACAGATGAAGGATCTTTAAAACAAACGAAAATAGTTCTACAAGCAGTTGTTACAACAACAGAAAATAGCTTGTGTTTGTCCAAATACTGGTAGAGTCAACTAATTAAAGAAAGGACGACCTGACCAGAGATGTCCAAGACCTGAGGAACAGTTTGTAGTTCTCCCAGGGTCAGCTATGAGTTTAAACAGGAGAGCGGCAAGATGACAGCAATCTGTGAATCATTGAGAGAGTACATCAGTTCTATATGTGAATCCATGATAACAATGACGGAGAAATCAGATTATCTTGAGGGACAATCAAGGTGGAACAACATGGTTGTGGATGGAATTGCAGAATCTCCACATAAGACCTGGATGGAGTCTGAGAACAAAGTGGGGGAAATGATCTCGGAGAAACTGAAGATGCACCACAGGAAGGTTGAGGTGGAGCACGCCCACAGAATTGGAAAACCCATCACCGGCCCAGGTGACAGGCCCAGGCCGATAGTGGTGAAGTTCCTGAGGTTCAAGGACAAGGTAGCCCTTCTGGAAGGAGCAAAGAACTTGAGGGGAATGTATATCTTCCTCAACAAGGACAATCCTGAAGCTGTGCGCAGAAGAGGAAATCCCAGCCATGAAAGCTGCCAGAGTGCGTGGGGATATTGCTTACATCCGCTATGACAGGATCATTGTCAACTCTCCCCTCCAAAAGCCTGGAAGGGATGGGAGAGCCACGCCTATGGGTTCATAGCAGCACACACACACACCAACTGATTAATGGACTGCTGAATGTATATTTTTTTTATCTTGCTTTGTTTTCTCTTTTCCATATTATGTCTATCTCTGATAAGCTACCCAGGAAAGGGCTCAAAATAGCTATATATATGTGAATATACTGTATGTAGCCTTAGAAATAAGGATAATGAAATCAATAACTTGCTAACATCAGATAACATTTGTACAGTGCCTTGCGAAAGTATTCGGCCCCCTTGAACTTTGCGACCTTTTGCCACATTTCAGGTTTCAAACAAAAATATATAAAACTGTATTTTTTTGTAAGGAATCAACAACAAGTGGGACACAATCATGAAGTGGAACAACATTTATTGGATATTTCAAACTTTTTTAACAAATCAAAAACTTAAAAATTGGGCGTGCAAAATTATTCACCCCCCTTAAGTTAATACTTTGTAGCGCCACCTTTTGCTGCGATTACAGCTGTAAGTCGCTTGGGGTATGTCTCTATCAGTTTTGCACATCGAGAGACTGACATTTTTTTTCCCATTCCTCCTTGCAAAACAGCTCGAGCTCAGTGAGGTTGGATGGAGAGCATTTGTGAACAGCAGTTTTCAGTTCTTTCCACAGATTCTCGATTGGATTCAGGTCTGGTGTTTGGCCATTCTAACACCTGGATATGTTTATTTTTGAACCATTCCATTGTAGATTTTGCTTTATGTTTTGGATCATTGTCTTGTTGGAAGACAAATCTCAGTCCCAGTCTCAGGTCTTTTGCAGACTCCATCAGGTTTTCTTCCAGAATGGTCCTGTATTTGGCTCCATCCATCTTCCCATCAATTTTAACCATCTTCCCTGTCCCTGCTGAAGAAAAGCAGGCCCAAACCATGATGCTGCCACCACCATGTTTGACAGTGGGGATGGTGTGTTCAGGGTGATGAGCTGTGTTGCTTTTACGCCAAACATAACATTTTGCATTGTTGCCAAAAAGTTCAATTTTGGTTTCATCTGACCAGAGCACCTTCTTCCACATGTTTGGTGTGTCTCCCATGTGGCTTGTGGCAAACTTTAAACGACACTTTTTATGGATATCTTTAAGAAATAGCTTTCTTCTTGCCACTCTTCCATAAAGGCCAGATTTGTGCAATATACGACTGATTGTTGTCCTATGGACAGAGTCTCCCACCTCAGCTGTAGATCTCTACAGTTCATCCAGAGTGATCATGGGCCTCTTGGCTGCATCTCTGATCAGTCTTCTCCTTGTATGAGCTGAAAGTTTAGAGGGACGGCCAGGTCTTGGTAGATATGCAGTGGTCTGATACTCCTTCCATTTCAATATTATCGCTTGCACAGTGCTCCTTGGGATGTTTAAAGCTTGGGAAATCTTTTTGTATCCAAATCCGGCTTTAAACTTCTTCACAACACTATCTCAGACCTGCCTGGTGTGTTCCTTGTTCTTCATGATGCTCTCTGCGCTTTTAACGGACCTCTGAGACTATCACAGTGCAGGTGCATTTATACGGAGACTTGATTACACACAGGTGGATTGTATTTATCATCATTAGTCATTTAGGTCAACATTGGATCATTCAGGGATCCTCACTGAACTTCTGGAGAGAGTTTGCTGCACTGAAAGTAAAGGGGCTGAATAATTTTGCACGCCCAATTTTTCAGTTTTTGATTTGTTAAAAAAGTTTGAAATATCCAATAAATGTCGTTCCATTTCATGATTGTGTCCCACTTGTTGTTGATTCTTCACAAAAAAATACAGTTTTATATCTTTATGTTTGAAGCCTGAAATGTGGCAAAAGGTCGCAAAGTTCAAGGGGGCCGAATACTTTCGCAAGTGTAACGGTTTTCTTCTATCTCCTCCTCTGATGAAGAGGTAGAACAAGGATCGGACCAAAA
Source organism: Oncorhynchus clarkii lewisi (assembly GCF_045791955.1). Classification (NCBI taxonomy): domain Eukaryota; kingdom Metazoa; phylum Chordata; class Actinopteri; order Salmoniformes; family Salmonidae; genus Oncorhynchus; species Oncorhynchus clarkii. The sequence goes on from NC_092170.1 coordinate 15,250,727, forward strand.
TGCAGCGTGTAGATTGTGATCCATGTTTTAATGAACAAACGTAAAACACGAATCAATACAAACACTCCAAAATAAAGAACGTGATGAACGTAACGAAAACCTAAACAGCCTATCTGGTGAAAACACGTAGACAGGAACAATCACCCACAAACACACAGTGAAACCCAGGCTACCTAAATATGGTTCCCAATCAGAGACAATGACGAACACCTGCCTCTGATTGAGAACCATATCAGGCCGAACATAGAACTAGACAAACTAGACATGTAACATAGAATGCCCACTCAGATCACACCCTGACCAACCACAACATAGAAATATACAAAGTAAACTATGGTCAGGGTGTGACAGTACCCCCCCCCCCCAAGGTGCGGACTCCGGCCGCAAAACCTGAACCTATAGGGGAGGGTCTGGGTGGGCATCTGTCCGCGGTGGCGGCTCTGGCGCTGGACGTGGACCCCACTCCATAATCGTTTTAGTCCACCTCCTTAGCGTCCCTAGATAGGTTACCCTCCTTAATGACCGCTCGGGACAGAGGGACAGCTCGGGCCAGAGGTAGCTCGGGACTGATGGGTAGCTCAGCACTGAGAGGAAGCTCAGCACTGAGAGGAAGCTCAGCACTGAGAGGAAGCCCAGGCAGATAGTTGGATCTAGCAGATCCTGGCTGACTGGAGAATCTGGAAGAGTCTGGTCGACTGGCAGATCTGGAAGAGTCTGGTCGACTGGCAGATCTAGCAGATCCTGGCTGACTGGAGAATCTGGAAGAGTCTGGTCGACTGGCAGATCTGGAAGAGTCTGGTCGACTGGCAGATCTAGAAGAGTCTGGTCGACTGGCAGATCTGGAAGAGTCTGGTCGACTGGCAGATCTGGAAGAGTCTGGTCGACTGGCAGCTCTTGCTGCTCCATGCTGACTGGCTGCCCCATGCTGACTGGCAGCTCTGGCTGCTCCATGCTGACTGGCTGCTCCATGCTGACTGACAGCTCTGGCTGCTCCATGCTGACTGGCAGCTCTGGCTGCTCCAAGCTGAATGGCAGCTCTGGCTGCTCCATGCTGACTGGCTGCTCTGGCTGCTCCATGCTGACTGGCTGCTCTGGCTGCTCCATGCTGACTGGCGGCCCTGGCTGCTCCATGCTGACTGGCGGCCCTGGCTGCTCCATGCTGACTGGCGGCCCTGGCTGCTCCATGCTGACTGGCGGCCCTGGCTGCTCCATGCTGACTGGCGGCCCTGGCTGCTCCATGCTGACTGGCGGCCCTGGCTGCTCCATGCTGACTGGCGGCTCTGGCTGCTCCATGCTAACTGGCAGCTCTGGCGGCTCCTTGCAGACTGGCAGCTCTGGCGGCTCCTTGCAAACTGGCAGCTTTGGCGGCATCCTGCAGACTGGCAGCTCTGGCGGCTCCTTGCAGACTGGCAGCTCCCTGCAGACTGGCAGCTCTATGCAGACTGGCAGCTCCTTGCAGACTGGCAGCTCCTTGCAGACTGGCAGCTTCTTGCAGACTGGCAGCTCCTTGCAGACTGGCAGCTCCTTGCAGACTGACAGTTCCGAACAGGCGGGAGACTCCGGCAGCGCTGTAGAGGCTGACAGCGCTAAACAGGCGGGAGACTCCAACAGCGCTGAAAAGGAGGAAGGCTCTGGCAGCGCTGGACAGGCGAGACGCACTGTAGGCCTGATGCGTGGTGCTGGCACTGGTGGTACTGGGCCGAGGACACGCACAGGAAGCCTTGTGCGGGGAGCTGCTACCGGAGGGCTGGGGTGTGGAGGTGGTACTGGAAAGACCGGACCGTGCAGGCGTACTGGAGCTCTTGAGCACCGAGCCTGCCCAACCTTACCTGGTTGAATGCTCACGGTCGCCCTGCCAGTGCGGCGAGGTGGAATAGCCCGCACTGGGCTATGCAGGCGAACCGGAGACACCGAGCGCAAGGCTGGTGCCATGTAAGCCGGCCCAAGGAGACACACTGGGGACCAGATGCGTAGAGCCGGCTTCATGGCATTAGGCTCGACGCTCAATCTAGCCCGGCCGACACGCGGAGCTGGAATATACCGCACCGGGCTATGCACCCGCACTGGAGACACCGTGCGCACCACTGCATAACACGGTGCCTGTCCGGTCTCTCTAGCCCCCCGGTAAGCACAGGGAGTCTGCCCAGGTCTCCTACCTGGCGTAGCCATACTCCCTGTTAGCCCCCCCCCCCAAGAAATTTTTGGGGCTGCCTCTCAGGCTTCCATCCGCTACGTCGTGCTGCCTCCTCAAATCTGCGCCTCTCAGCTTTCGCCGCCTCCAGTTCTTCCTTGGGGCGGCGATATTCTCCAGGCTGAGCCCAGGGTCCTTTACCGTCCAGTTCCTCCTCCCATGTCCATTTCTCCAGGTGGTGCAGCCTCTCCCACTGCAGCTGCTCCTGCTGCTGCTGCCTCTGTTCCTTCTCCTGCTGCACCTTGGTGCGGCTACACTCCCCTGGTTTAGCCCAGGGTCCTCTCCCGTCGAGGATTTCCTCCCATGTCCAGAAATCCTTACTATGTATCTCCTCTTTTCGCTGCTGTTGCTGCCTGTTGACACGCTGCTTGGTCCGTTGGTGGTGGGTGATTCTGTAACGGTTTTCTTCTATCTCCTCCTCTGATGAAGAGGTAGAACAAGGATCGGACCAAAATGCAGCGTGTAGATTGTGATCCATGTTTTAATGAACAAACGTAAAACACGAATCAATACAAACACTCCAAAATAATAAACGTAATGAAAACCGAAACAGCCTATCTGGTGAAAACACGTAGACAGGAACAATCACCCACAAACACACAGTGAAACCCAGGCTACCTAAATATGGTTCCCAATCAGAGACAATGACGAACACCTGCCTCTGATTGAGAACCATATCAGGCCGAACATAGAACTAGACAAACTAGACATGTAACATAGAATGCCCACTCAGATCACACCCTGACCAACCACAACATAGAAATATACAAAGTAAACTATGGTCAGGGTGTGACAGCAAGGCTCACATAGATAATTCATTTGATGACACAGCATATACTATAACAACTGTAGAAGAGACAGAAATGCTAATGGGGGAGGTGTTGCTCTATATATTCAGAGCCATATCCCTCTAATTCATAGAGAAGGTCTCATGTCAAGTGTTATTGAAGTGCTGTGGTTGCAGGTTAACTTGGCACATCTAAAGCCTTTTCTTTTGGGGTGTTGCTTAGTATCTAAATCATATCTGTGAAATGCTTGATAGTGTATGTGATGTAAACAGAGAGGTCTACTTTCTTGGGGACCTGAATATTGACTGGTTTTCAAGCTGTCCACTCAAGAGGAATCTTCTCACTGTAACCAGTGCCTGTAATCTTGTTCAGGTTATTAATCAACCTACCAGGGTGTTTACAAACACTGCAGGAACAAGATCATCCACATGTATTGATCATATTTCTACTAATACTGTAGAACTTTGTTCTAAAGCTTTATCCGTACCTATTGGATGCAGTGATCACAATATAGTGGCTATATTCAGGAAAGCCAAAGTTCCAAAAGCTGGGCCTAAAATTTAGGGGAAGAGCTCTTTCTGTAGTAAAGAGATGCTCTGCTTTTTTGACACCACACTCCAAAAAGTCCTGCAGGCTCTAGTTTTGTTTGTCGTGTGGTTGAGTGCTACAAAGAAAGACCTAGTTAAGCTGAAGCTGGCCCAGATCAGAGCGGCACGTCTTGCTCTTCATTGCAGTCAGAGGGGTAATATAAATACTATGACTGACTGCATCACTTGTTCTTTTAATAAGAAACATGAATGTGTTGAAAAGTCTCAATTATTTGCATAATCAATTTAAACACAGCTTTGACACACACACACTTACCCCACCAGACATGCCACCAGGGGTCTTTTCACAGTCCCCAAATCCAGAACAAATTCAAGAAACCGTACAGTATTATATAGAGCCATTATTGCATGGAACTCTGTTCCATCTTATATTGCTCAAATAAACAGCAAACCTGGTTCCAAAAAACAGATGAAGCAACACCTCACTGCACAACGCCTCTCCTCTATTTGACCTATTTGATAGTTTGTGTATGTATTGATATGTAGGCTACGTGTGCCTTTTTTAAATTGATGTAGTTCTGTCCTTAAGCTGTTCTTGTCTATTAATGTTCTGTATTATGTCATGTTGTGTGTGGACCTCTGAAACAGTACAGAAATGTCTCTGCTGTAGGCAGGGTCAGCTGCTGGCAGGGACAGTTCCACTCTCCACAACACAAAGGAGGTAGATGGGGAGACTAACAATACACACCCTGCTAAATAATATGGACACAATGCACCCCATAATACTACTCTGGAGCCAGTATGGCAAAGGCCAAATACGAAACAAAATGTTTCATGAGCTAAACATGTAAATGTGTGTGTGTGTGTGTGTGTGTGTGTGTGTGTGTGTGTGTGTGTGTGTGTGTGTGTGTGTGTGTGTGTGTGTGTGTGTGTGTGTGTTAGTTACCTGGCTTGTGGTAGGCCATAGCTGGTTCCCACTCCGACCCTGGGTAGACTGTAGACCACCTTCTTCACTGTTGCCTGGTCTGGGAAGTTAAACATCACTGACGCTGGGAGGAGAGATAAAAAAACGTGATTAATAACAATTCTCAACACTATGTTAAAGTGGTTAAGAGAAGCAGTTTATTATATATTATCTTCAGAATGCAAACAGGACACATCTGAGACCAGAGTGTGGCTGTGTACAAAATGACACACTATTCTCTATGTAGTGCACTATGGGCTCTGGTCCAAAGTAGTGTACTATATAGGGAATAGGGTGGCATTTGGGACGTAGTGAGTGTGTGTGATGCTTACTCCTGTTGGCCATGAAGACCTCCAGGCCAGTGTTCTGGAGCAGGTATCGCCTGGAGAAGACCGCTCTGATCTCACTGAACATCCACTTACCATGCAGACCCTCGGAGTACGCCAGGACCTGCAGAGAGGAGAGGAAAAGAGAGGAGGAAAGGAACAGGAGGGGAAAGAGACCAGACAGATGGTTTACATTGTGACAAACACAGGTTGTAGACTGTTTCAACTAGGTTGTAGACTTCCATTGTCTCTAAACATTATATTTCCCAGATTCACCTCTGTCTTTAATATCTATTTCAGGTGGTCTGCAACACGCAACCAGGGTGTAAAAAAACAGGAAGAACAGGCCTCTGGGTTACACACATCAATACCAACACAAGAATAGGAGAGACAGAGAGGAGAGGGGAGAGGAAAGGAGAGGATGGGGGTGAGCAAAAGAGAGAAGAGAGGGGGATGAGGAGAGAGGGATCATTAGTGTGCAGCACCTCTGGGACAGCAGGTCTACTGAGGGAGTTTAAGAGAGGCCTCCGTGACAGGTGAAAAAAATCCCACTAACACACCTCCCGCTCTCCCTCCTTCCAACACTGTCTGAGCACTTGGTGCGGCCTAGTCTCCCCAGGTTACAATCACACACATTCCCATCCTATCAGTGTAGCTGGACACAGACAGAGACATGAGAACCACCCAGGGCGGGATGCGAGAGAGAACAGGTGAAACACAACACACAGAGAGGGGATGTAGCTCGAGCCTGACTGACAGTCCAGGGGGGGAACTAGGGAGGGAGGCAGAGTGAGATGTTGGGCTGGGGATGTTAGGTCCAATGCTAATGCTCATTTAAAACAGTGACAGGCAGGAGTAGAGTAGGAGAGGACAGGAAGAGGAGAGGGTAGGAGAGGACAGGAAGAGGAGAGGGTAGGAGAGGGGAGAAGAGGGGAGAAGAGGTGAGGGTAGGAGAGGACAGGAAGAGGAGAGGGTAGGAGAGGACAGGAAGAGGAGAGGGTAGGAGAGGACAGGAAGAGGAGAGGGTAGGAGAGGGGAGAAGAGGGGAGAAGAGGTGAGGATAGGAGAGGACAGGAAAAGGAGAGGGGAGGGGAGAAGAGGAGAGGGTAGGAGAGGACAGGAAGAGGAGAGGGTAGGAGAGGACAGGAAGAGGAGAGGGTAGGAGAGGACAGGAAGAGGAGAGGGTAGGAAAGGACAGGAAGAGGAGAGGGTAGGAGGGGATAGGAAGAGGAGAGGGTAGGAGAGGGGAGAAGAGGAGAGGGTAGGAGAGGACAGGAAGAGGTCAGGGTAGGAGAGGGGAGAAGACGAGAGGGTAGGAGAGGACAGGAAGAGAAGAGGGTAGGAGAGGACAGGAAGAGGAGAGGGTAGGAGAGGACAGGAAGAGGAGAGGGTAGGAGAGGGGAGAAGAGGAGAGGGTAGGAGAGGACAGGAAGAGGAGAGGGTAGGAGAGGGGAGAAGAGGTGAGGGTAGGAGAGGACAGGAAGAGGAGAGGGTAGGAGAGGACAGGAAGAGAAGAGGGTAGGAGAGGACAGGAAGAGGAGAGGGTAGGAGAGGGGAGAAGAGGAGAGGAGTTAGGCAGTGGTGCATTCATTTCTCCCTGGAATAGCTGTGGCTCGACCTCCCTGCCACAAAGTCTCTGGAGCTCAATTATAAGTGGATTAGATGGAGAGAAGTGGAGTGAAGGGCAGAAGGTGGCAGGTTTTAGGGAGCGAGGGAGTGAGAAGTGGAGGGTGCGAGGGAGGGAGAGGTGGGGGAGGGGTGGTGGCATCTCTGCTTCTCCTTCCTGTGCTGCCCCAGGTTGACAAATCAGCCACCCCAAATCAAATCAAATCAAATCAAATTTATTTATATAGCCCTTCGTACATCAGCTGATATCTCAAAGTGCTGTACAGAAACCCAGCCTAAAACCCCAAACAGCAAGCAATGCAGGTGTAGAAGCACGGTGGCTAGGAAAAACTCCCTAGAAAGGCCAAAACCTAGGAAGAAACCTAGAGAGGAACCAGGCTATGTGGGGTGGCCAGTCCTCTTCTGGCTGTGCCGGGTGGAGATTATAACAGAACATGGTCAAGATGTTCAAATGTTCATAAATGACCAGCATGGTCGAATAATAATAAGGCAGAACAGTTGAAACTGTTCTCAAGCTGTTCTCAAACTGTTCCCCAGGCTCTAACAGTTGTCATAGAGACAGACTGCCTGCTCAGAGAACATTTGTAGTAGGGAGCAGCTGAAGAGGAGGAGAGGAAAGATGGAGAGAGGGAGAGGTGGAGAGATTGGAGGAGATGGCGAAAGGGAGAGGTGGAGAGATGGGAGAGATGGGGGGATGGAGAAAGGGAGAGGTGGAGAGATGGGGGAGATGGAGAAAGGGAGAGATGGGGGGATGGAGAAAGGGAGAGGTGGAGAGATGGGGGAGATGGAGAAAGGGAGAGGTGGAGATATAGGGGAGATGGAGAAAGGGAGACTTGGAGAGATGGGGGAGATGGAGAAGGGGAGAGATGGGGGGATGGAGAAAGGGAGAGGTGGAGAGATGGGGGAGATGGAGAAGGGGAGACTTGGAGAGATGGGGGAGATGGAGAAGGGGAGAGATGGGGGGATGGAGAAAGGGAGAGGTGGGGGAGATGGAGAGAAGGAGCGGTAGAGAGAGAGAGAGAGATGGAGAGATTGTGAACAGATCAGGATGAAGAAAGATGAGGAAAATGAGGAAAATTACAAGAGAATACTATTACAATGCATGGCCTGATCAACCTTACATTAAAAACTACTGAAGAGGCTGTGTCTACATGGATGTATTACCCCTTCCTGGTTCCTCTTGTATGTTGCTATAACTGGGAACAGAGAGCATGCAGGCCAGGCCAGGCCACAGGGTTAAAGACAGACAGTGCAGGCCAGAGGCCTCACCAGCAACAAAACACAGGCTAAAAAGCCTCCGCTTCAAACAGCCCACATCAAAACATTATGTCTGAACAACAAAGCCTTGACTTAAACCAACAAGCAGCGAGGGGCCCCTGCAGATTGGAGGCTTGACAAAGCCCAGAGAGAGAAGCAGCTGTAAGAAATGCCATTTAATGAACCTGTTTGCTGAAGCTGTCAAAGGTGTCAGAGCTGACGAGCGCTGGGGACACAGCCAGCCGGCCAGCCAGCCAGTCAGCCAGGCCCCAGACAGTCTTGCCTGCCAGATGGAGACTTCGGCCCCAATCTAATCAGCCCACCACCACGAAGGATGACCAAGGAGGACCAGGCCCCTCCAGATCCACCCCTTCTCCCCCTTACCCACCCCTACTCCCCCCTTGCCCAACCCACTACCCACCTCATCACCTCCCCTGCTCTGCTCACAGGCTGTCACACTACAGGGGGATGGATGGGGAGGGGCTGGAGGCAGACAAGCCCAGCCTTTTGTTTCCATTGCGGCCCCCCCAGCCCCCCACCTCACACACATTAAGATCCCATGGTGCGTGTGTGCTGCTCTACTAGCTGGGTGGAGATCATACCTCTCCTATAATGACCATAATGCAATTGAACATTTCTGTCTTTTGTTTCCTGTCCTTGTGTGATGTGACAGAGGGCGGATAGCTGCACTGAGCCTGTGGAACATCACATCAGTGTGGAGAAATATTGTGACAGCTGAAATGAGGAGAGACATCGGTGACAGCAGTGCTTAGGCTGAAGGTCACATGGAATAACATACAGTAGAAAACATCACATAGACGTAGAAGTCCCAAGCAGCAGGCGGTCTAAGTTTTGTTCATTGGTCCTTTTAGCAATTATTCAGCATTTACCCAGTATTGTCCTACGCTGTGTCTGACGTTAACCCCGTACTGTCCAGCCTGATTGAACAGTACGCATTTATATATTTATGTATTCATGTCAATGTGACTGACATTAATAAGTGTGTGTGCGTGCGTGCGTGCGTGTGTGCGAGTGTGTCAGTCAGTTCTGCTGAGATGGGGCCATAATAAGATGATTGAGTCAAGCCCCAAGCCAGCATGACTGATACAGTTATAAAAGAGAGGGGAGCAGAGTGACAACCTGCTATCATAGTAGATCCCTGTGTTCTCCCCTCACACAGCTAATAGAGTGACAACCTGCTATCATAGTAGATCCTCTGTGTTCTCCCCTCACACAGCTAATAGGCTTCTAGTGGAAAGCCTCGACACTGCCGGATCCACAGCCCAGGAGATGAGAGAACAGATGAGGATGAGAGAGAGAGAGGAGGGAGAGAGAGAGAGAGAGAAAGAGAGAGAGAAGGAGAGAGAGATAGAGAGGGAGAGAGAGAGAAGGAGAGAGAGAAGGAGAAAGA